>NC_034602.1:37961552-37979381 GCF_900095145.1 Mus pahari | reverse complement strand
CCAGTTTCTGGCTATTATAAATAAGGCTGCTATGAACATAGTGGAGCATGTGTCCTTATTACCAGTTGGAAGATCTTCTGGGTATATGCCCAGGAGAGGTATTGCTGGATCTTCCAGTAGTACTATATCCAATTTTCTGAGGAACCGTCAGACTGATTTCCAGGAGTGCATTCTTAATGCTGGACATTGCTGTAGGCATTTTTTCTTTTTGAGGCACGATCTCACCATGTAACCCTGGCTGGCTTGGGACTTGTTGAATGGACTGGGCTGGTCTTGAACTCACAGAAATCAGAACATCACTGTCTCCTACATGCTGGGATTAAAGCCATGGCTACCATTCCAAGCATCCTTAATCTGCCTAACCTGAATAACTCTGCAAAGTGGATGTCTTTATTAAACCCAAGACATTTACTAATATCTTGCCCAAGAGAGCACAGTAGCAGCAAGACAGGAAGCTCCTGCTGACCTTTATTCCATGTCCAGCCTTTTCTAGTCCAGGGCTCTGCGCTGTTAATCTTTGTTCCCAAGCTAATGCCAGCCGCACTTGAGAGACTAGAGTAGAGCTGCCTCTCAGAGGATGGCCAAGGTGTTGGAGAGATGACCTGAGCCCATAAGGGGGGAAGCAGCCTTCGTGCTCCTCATTCTTAACTATCCTCAAATGGAAGGGCTTCCAATAAGGAAACTGTACAGATTGGTGGCTTGTGAATACCCAGCATGCACCCTTGATCCACTTATCTGAGCAGCCCCTCAGGGGCCTCTCCGAGGACTGGAGATACTTCCTCCACTTGTGCTAATGTCCTGGGACTCTCAAATGTCCATATCAGGATAAGCCTACCCTGGATTAGTGTCTTTAGCAATGCTGATGTATAAATCAAGAAGCATGTTATCAGCATGTCATAGAAAAAGCCATTCAGCTTTAGTGGCTTTACAAAATGTTTTCTTTTTTTTACAAATGTCATCATTTAATCTTCACAACAACCCCGTGAGAGGGGGATTACTATTCTAGTTTGACAGCTCTAGAGAGGATGAAAGTTTTAGGAGGGCAGATGTGGAGGCAGTTTTGAAATCCAGGAGGCCTAACTCCAAACATGTTGCTTGCTTTCCTGTAGCAGAATGTCAAGGGCATCCTGTAAGGGGAAAAAACCCACTTAACAGAAAGTGTCAAAGACCTTGTTATGAAGCTTGCAAAACATGGTTTAGCATACAAACACACTGGCTGATGCAAGTGGAAGGGAGGTGTTGAGAATGCACTCACGGGAGGAAGACCACAGACTCTGATCCCTGTTTGTGTACAGCTTCCTGGGCTTTTCCATCTCTGTGACATCAGACCTCTCCTGATGAGCTTACAAAGGTCAGAGTTGAGGTTAGAAAAGGAACTGGTCAAGAAAGGTGCTTGGGACCAGTTCAGTCTGAGAGATACAGCATGAGTCACAGCTGTCCCAAGGGAGTAACTCACCATTACCCTGAGGAGGGCCTAGGGGTTTCATTTGGCAGAGGACTCACTGAGGCAGACTGGGTGTTGGCAATGGGTAACTGCTGTAAGGTCTTATAAATACCCCATGTCTCATGTGTATGGACTATGACTATTTGGAGACTCAGGTGCCTCATGTATATTTTGTGAATTGTGAATATTTGGTACCTGTTGATTTTTCCCGTTGCTTTGCATGTTCAGCACACACATGCTCGTCTATTTGAGCTGTGTTAACAGCTCTCCAGAAGTTGCTACTTTAATTATACATGTAACACAGCTAATGAATTCTGCTCCTGTCTCATGAGCTATTTGTAGTTGTACCTCGTTTTACTTCTTGTTTATGTTTCTGGGTTTTTTCTAGCAGAGTTGAGTATCTTTTTTTTTTCTTTTTTCCTTTGGTTTTTCCAGACAGGGTTTCTCTGTGTAGCCCTGGCTGTCCTGGAACTCACTCTGTTGACCAGGCTGGCCTTGAACTCAGAAATCAACTTACCTCTGCCTCCCGAGTGCTGGGATTAAAGGCGTGCGCCACCACGCCCCGCCTACAGAGTTGAGTATCTTGAATAATGTGACTGGTGCCTTTGTAAAGAGGAGCTGTTCAGCAGATTCTTGCTGGTTCTTTGTGGGTTAAGTAGAGGGGTGTGGGACCCTTTTTCACTAACGGGTACTAGGGGGAATGTCAGAATGCAAGGATGTCTGTGAGAGTGTGGAATGGTCTTGTGCTTGCACTCAGTTCCACCCTGACTGCTTGTTCGGTCTCTACTAGGTAAGAAGGGCACAGGTGTGTCTTCCACTCATAATTCTTCGATGGTTTCATATGGTACTGCCTCAGGCATGTGAACACACTCTGGCTGGCAAACGTAGCTCTTGATCTCTGTGGATTTTCATTTTCGTCCAGTCCTTTGTAAATCCCATTCATAACTGCCCAGAAGAGAAGCTTCAATTACTCAAGGATACATTTTTAGCCAGAGGATCTAGCGGAAGGGAATGTTCACGTGAGCTCAGAGCAGACATTCTACAGGCTGTGCTTCCCCCTCTGTGCCCTTCTGATGCCACCAAGAGAAGAGCTCAAGTGCTGGGGATGTAGCAAATGGAGGCCCTGGAAAGGCTACTTGAACAGCCTTCAGTGGGAGTTGGTAGGGCAAATAGGACTTAGCTAATTAAGTGGTTGAGGAAGGCCCGAAGCTCTGATTTGGGCTTGTTTATGCAAAAATGCAGATCCCACCTCATAGAGAATAGGAGATAGTCTAGTCTGCAACCAAATATAAGTATCCAAATTCTAGGAACATAGATGCAGGTTTCCCCAAACACTCTGATTGAACATGTGATAGTTTCATGAAATTTTTATAATAACAGGACAAAGAAAGTCTTGAGTCGAGATACTTTTCAGCTATGTTGGTGGGTTCATCAAGTAGATGTACAAAGTGAGAACATCTCTTACAAGCCTCAGGTGCTACTTGGTGACATTATTAACTTTTGTGGTAGTAGGAGCTAGTGGTCTGCTTGTATATTCCAAAAGGATTTACCCAGTTGTTACCCAGTTGTTACAGACATGTCAAGCTAGACACAGAGGTACATTGGTAATTGTCTATTAAGGGCTTAAGGATAACCAAGGTATATCATTTCTGAACCTTCACATTTCAACTTTCCACAGCCACAGAGGTTCTATTGGTTATGTCTTACAGATTTTTTTGATACAGATGATGCTTTCCCACCTCTAGGAACTTCATTTCATACAAAGTAGCAATAATAAAGACAGAAGGCTGGCTGAAGAGGGACTTGAACATTCTAAGGATCTGTGGATACTTTCCCTGCCTCTAAAGAGCCAGCTCAGGAACAGGGTGACTTCTGATCACATATGCCCCAATTCGGAGCTTACTAACGAAAGAAAGCAATAGAGTTGCAATATAACATACACCCTGACTCATATATAAAAGAGGAAAAACAGCAGTGACGTTAGATAATTGGATAAGAAGTGAGAAATGTTTGAGGCTTTTTCGGTTACTGGAATTTTACTTAAGAAAAGAAAACACGTGGGATGATCGTAGCCTACGATTCAGACTCAGTTCAAGGGGATTCAACTTCATGCTGGGGAGGCAGAGGCACAGGATTCTTAGTTAATGAGCACTGGGTTGAGATGACAGTGTGCAGACTTAAACGTGGCAACAGCCTCATTTAGGAAGCAGCTTCATCCTCTCCCTCAAAAGGGATGCAGGAGGAAGACAGAACAGCAGTCAAATTCACTCTGATTTCTTCCTGTTGGAATGCATCTTTGTCTCCCTGGTCTATGCTATGCAAGTGGCCCAGTGAGTTAGAGTGGAGGTCATTTTAATGCAAATGGAACTTTAAGAACTCTTTCCAGGAAGCCCAGCTCAAAGAAGTCCTCTGACAGGTCTGAGACTTCATTGCATTAAGTGGCTCTTCCTGGGAATGATGCAAAGGGGTCTAGTCACCTCTCACCCTGAACTCAGCTTCTTTAAGAAAGGACATGAAACTTCATTAGGAAGAGCTGAAGGCTGATTACAATCCACTTTAATGGAGCTTTTATTCAGTTGGCCATTTGCTAATTTAATAAATGTTGCATATTCCCGGTGGCCGATACTCAGAAATTTGAGAAGTCATTTCCTGAAGGGCTCATCCGAGTAGCTCCAAAGAAAGTTAAAGACGTGCTTGTAGAAAGGGTGGAGTTCCAAAGGAAAGGGCCACGTGGGCAAAGGAAATAATGAAGAAAAGAAATCGCTGGCCTGGTTTGGGCTATTTGACCTTCTTGAATGACTCTGGGCTTGGGTTGAGTCTTGGGTTGGGCTGGGTGGCCCTCTTTAGTTCTCTGCTTCTCTTTCATCTTCTTGGTGTCAAGAATGGCTATAAAAAGCATCTATGTTCTAGACCTGTTAAAGGTGACCAGATGAAGAACATAAACTGTGAATCCAGGGCCTAATACACAGTTTCCAACTTCAGGCAGGTGGGAGCTAGGACAGGAAGATGACTGTGTCCCAGAACCCAGTCAGTGGTCAGTATGTGCCCATGTCTGCTGTGTGGTGTGTGTGCGTGTATGCATGTTACAGTGGCTTGGGCAGAGTGAATGGGCATCACCTCCATTTCTGGCTTTTCTGTTTTTCAAAGCACAGTTTCAGGCAACAAGGGAAGGCCTAACAGGCATACTCATGAAACTCATCATTTAGAAAGAGATGTAAGAAACGGCCCTAGTGCCTTTCCCTGACTGGGAGAAAGATGGACAGAGAACTTTACTGTATGTCTTAGTTAGGGTTTCTATTGCTGTGAAGAGACACCATGACCATGGCAACTCTTAAAAAGGAAAGCATTTACTGGTGGCTGGCTTATAAGTAAAGAGGTTTAGTCCATTCTCATCATGGCAAGTAGCATGGCAGCATGCAGACACACATGGTGCTGGAGAAGGAGACAAGAATCTACATCTGGATCAGCAGGCAGCAGGAAGAGAGAGAGGGGGGGGTCTGGCTTGAACACTTGATACCTTAAAGCCCACCCCCCAGTGACACACTTCCCTTCAACAAGGCCACATCTCCTCTAAAAAGGCCACAATCCCTAATAGTGCCATTCCCTATGAGCCTATGGGAACTATTTTCATTCAAAACACCACACTATAAGACTGTTCATACTGCAGGGGTGGTTGAGAATTTCATAGCCAATGAGTGTGATAATTCCCATGTATGAGCTGACATTATTTAGTGTTGGGTCCTCACAGAGGCCTAAGAGAGTTGTTCTGAGTTGGGGGTGGGTCTGCAGGCATTAGGTAAATCTCTTGAGTCAGGTGCATGTGAGGAGGAACTAGGGTCTGGGAAGCATAGAAGCCAACTTATACTGATAATAGAATTATACAAAAGTTAGGGGAAAAAATCTGGTCAAGAGATGCATGAAATAGTGAAATTTATAACCAAGTCTATGAAAGACTTTCAAATAATTTCATTTCAATATTCATAATGAGAAAGTAGAGAAACTAATAATTAAGAATAGGGAATTATGAGACAAGAACAGATAGACTTGAGGAAGAAACAACCCAAAATTGGAGAAATTTTATTAAAAGGTTTCATCATTGAACTAACTAAATGAATAAACAAAAGAGCTCACAAAACTATGACATAGAAGTGGTTGAAGGCAGAATTAATCAAGTGGAAGTGGAGTTAGGTAATGAGTTAAAATGGAGCATGCAGCTGAGAAAGAAATTATAAGAAGTGGCATGTGGATTAAAATGATGAGAAATATACCCAATGACTGTGTCCAAGAAATAGAGCAGACTATCAAATTGTAAGATGGCAGACTACCAAAAAACAAGAATATAACAGAAACCTAGAACAGAAAAAAAGACGTGAAAATAAGACAAAAAGAATGCACGCCACTTTGAGAATGTTTGAGAGACACTTCATAAAGGAAACTGTCACAAGTGATTCTACTATTATTGTTCTGGTTAGTTTCTGTTGTCAACTTGTCACAGCCTAGCACCATCTGGGAAGAGGAGACGTCAATTGAAGAATTGCCTGTATCAGATTGGCTTGTGACTATGTCTGATAGAAACTTTCTTGATTGGTGACTGAGTAGAGGTAGCCTACTCTGGGCAGTGTCATTCCTAGGCAGGTGGGTCAGGCTGTATAAGGAAGTGGGCTGATCATGAGGCAGAGAGTAAGGCAGTGAGCAGTCTTCTTTCATAGTCATAATTTTCTAGCATAAATGTCACAAAATGGTGCTGTATTGCCAGTGCATCCTGATAAGTGACATGTAGTTTCAATATGTTCTGTAGCCAAGGGTGTTGTGCCCTTCATCCACTGATCACTGTAGTGCTCATTGGACTTCTAAATAGTAAAATTTTTCGTTGTCTTTGGCATTAATAAGCATCCGATGGAGTGGTACTTTGGAGCTGTACAAAGATCTCATTCTTCCTCCTCTTTCTGTGTCCATCTCCATATAGCCAGCTCTGCTTATATCAGGTAGGTTCATATTTTCCCTTTCCATTTCTTGAGTATTGTCTGTCACTAGCAGCATCTTTAATGTTCAGATTCTCCCATGTCGGCATGTGCATTCTCCAACAGGTCTTTGACTGTTTGATTAGTTTCTTACTTTTTGGAATAACAAATATTTTCCAGTTTTACCTTGTATTTTTTTGTTCCAATATTGTAAAATCAACTAATTTTGTAAGGTTCTCTGGTTCTTTTTTTAACAAAAAAGGAACAAATAGGGACAAGAGATTAAAAACCAGTTGTTGGCTCTGATAGTACAGTGTTATTGCTCCTAGACACTCTCAGTGGATGGAATAAATGGTACATATCACACCTATGTGTCTATTTTCAGAAACATATAGTCCCTCTTATATGCCATCTATGTGTTCAGTAGCATTAACATTATCTGCCTGTGTACTAGGCATGGACCATGAGTTCATACCGACACCTTCAGTTCCAACCTTACAACACAGAGTTTGTCTCTAGTTTTCCAGCTTTAATGTTTACACATTCCTCCTGTCCCAGCGAGAAGCCTAGCTTTCATTGTTCCCCTATTGATATTTTTTTATTTGATCAACCACCCAGTTCACCAACAGCTTCCTTTCTTATGGCCACTTCTCCTTGTGGAGAGCTTCTCTGCATCCATCACCTACCCAATCTTCATGGAAACTCTCCAATGGGTACCAATCACTCCATGTTGTGCCATCCCCACTGTGTGTGTTCTTTCCCTATATAATTGTATTTTTTATTGTGGTAAAATATAAGTAATATGAAACAAACCATTATAAACATATTAGATGACAAGTCGGTGACATCAAGTATGTTTGCCTTGTGTACACACCATTACCACCATTATCTTTACAACTTTTCATCATCCCCAGTTGAAACTCAGTGCTCACTAAAAGTTGACTCCTTCTTCTCCCTGTCCAGGACAACTACCATTCTGTTCTGCTGAGAGTTTGACTATTCTAGGAACTTCATACAACAACTTTTCTTTTACTTCTGGTTTATTTTACTTAGTGTCATGATTTCAAGATGAATGATGTTGCATGTTACCTGTCAGAGTGTCCCCCCACTATTGATAGATTCTCTCTATGTTGGCCTTATACTTACTGTCATCCTACCACCTCTGACTACAAGTGTTGGGCTTAGAGGCATTTACCACCACATAGGGAATGAATGCCATTCCTTTTCAAGTTTGGACAGTATTTTGTTGTCTATATACATGATACTTGTCTTGAATTTTCTTCTGCTTTGATTTGTGTGTGTGTGTGTGTGTGTGTGTGTGTGTGTGTGTGGTTCTGTGGTTGCAGAGTCATACACATGCTAGGCAAGTACTCTGCCACAGGAGCCACACCCCCAGCAGTTCACTTTGAGGAATGCTGCTGTGAACACTGGCGTGTGCCTGCTGGAATCCCTACTTTTAGAGCTACAGTGGGACGTCGAATTGTGAGATCATAAGGAGATTCCATCTGAAGTACTTTCCGTAACTGCTATGCTGTTCAGAGAGTGGATGTGCCATTTTAACACAATGAGGAAGGGTTTCCCTTTCCCATTCTCTAGGTTATTGCCAACAGTATATTTTGAGAACTACCCATCCTAGTGAGGGTGAATCAGGATCTTATTTTTGTTATTCTTGGTATTTCTCTAATAATTAGTGATACTGAATCTCTTATGTGTCCATCATCCATGTATATATTTCTGGAGGAGTGTCCATCAAGCTTTGTCTAATTTATAATTGTCTTATTGTTTTCAGTGTTTATGTTATAGACATTCACCTCCTATCAGATTTATGATATATGACTATTTTTTTTTCAGTGTAGCTTGTCTGTTTGTTCTATAGATAGTGTATGCTCATGCACAAAAGATTTGACTTTGGGTGGAGTCCAGTTCATCTATTTTTACGTGGGTTGCCCATGTTTCTGATGTCATAGCCAAGAACACTTTGGCAAATCCAATGTGATGGTTTCCCCATTATGTTTTCTTCTGAGAGTTCTGTAGTTTTAATTTTTACATTTTAGGTCTTCAATCCACTTTGTGTCAACTTTTTCAAACCGAGTATGTTATTTTAAACTCTGGATGGTTCTGAAACTTTTCATGCTTTGAAAGATGTGCCAAAGTTATTTTAAAAATTACCTTACTTTTGGACCTGCTTGCCTATTTTTGCTTTTGTAATTTTATTACAAAAGAATCTCAAGCATCCCTGGGATTTTGACTTTTCCTAGGGCTTAAGTCAACAGGGAGGCAGGATGGCTCACTAGGCTCAGTGGAGCCAAGAGCGGAGATCCAGAGGATTGTCGCTGTGGGTTGGGGGGGGGGGGTTGTTGTGTGTTGGCTGCAGGCCTCAAGTCTCTTGTCACATCAGTTAGGGAGAACCATGTTCTCACTTTCTTTTCACTTTTCCTCTTGAGGCGAACCTATCCCTCATTTACGGGCAGCCTGTAATTGTTTTTCCCTCCATAATTATTTTGTGTCCATGGTGCAGGGTATCAGTGAATGGATGTGTACCCTTGGTTGTATTGGCTCCCAGAGGTCAAGGTCACTCAAAGTTAGAACTCCCTTGAGTAGGGAAAGTATCATTTCTAGAGAGAAAATGGTATTTACTGTGCAGTGCTACCTGTTGAGCAGTGATTCCCTCCTCCCCAAATGCCTCTCCCAATCACAGTTACAGTAATGCTGATTTGTGACTGCTTGCCCTCTCTGGTGGATCTCCTACATGAAGAAAATTACTCAAGGTCCTCTACAAAAAGACATTAGTAGATACAGCCGGAGGCCACTGGGCAGTTAGAACTGGAAGGTCCTAGCTGGGTCGATGCTTTCCAAAACATTTAGCCACTGAATTCTTAAAAATTCAAGTCCAGTCGTATAACCAAGCTCACTAGGTAAAATGAATCTTAAGAGAATCCATCTGTATAAACATCTCTAACACTTCTTTTCAGATATCAGACCAATACTGTCACATGGAGGCCCAGAGAAAGGAACCGATGTCACCTAGCACAAATGGGGCAGGACCTATGGTTCTCACTTATTAAGTCAGGGATCTTTGAACATGGTATGCTTGCTGTATGGGGCCTTTTGTTCCGTTAGGGTTCAGCTGAAGACAAAAGGACGAAAGGGAGGCATTGGCAACAGATACATTGGTATATTGAGGGTTTCCTTTCCACTGTGCAGGGAGAATGACTTAGCCACACCTATGCAGCAGGTCAGGGTTATCATTGTAATAGGAGGTCATTCTGGCTTGTGGTGTGTCCAGAGGTCAAACATGGGACACCTTCAAGCCCTGGGGAATGAAAGACACTAGAAACACAATACAGACTTGCCTGGGCTCAGGACACACACATGCAGGCTTCTGTTCACTTTGTCATGTCCTTTGCACAAGATGAACTCAAGTCTTTCTCTATGAGCAGTGAAACCAAGCTGGTCATCACAGAGCCACTGGTTCTCCCGGCGGAAAGCTCATTGAGATTGTTGCTTTCTGGGAGTGCTACGGCTCTAGTAACAAGACAGGACAGAAGGAAAGGTGCTTGAGTCTACATTAGATTGGGGATTCTAGGGAAAGAAAGATGAGCCTCTTGGGGTCAATAGTAACAGGAAGAGTTTGGAAATCATTTAAAGATGGAGAAAAGAGTTTTAAAGAGTTGAGTTTTTCTAGAGTCCACCCTCAAGGGGCTCGGCCTTTTGAATAGTTAGGATTCTTTATGGCAAATGAAGAATTGACTAGGGCCACGTTAGTCAAAAGGGGAAATGGAGAAGTACAATTTAGGGAAACTGAGGCTAGGAATTTTCTTCCTTTGGAATTGACTTCATTCTGAATTGACTTCATTCTGAATGTCACTTTGGTTTTCCGTGTCATCTCGTCTTCTGAGGAGTGGAAGGAACAACCATTTGTAGCTTCCAGTTTCAACTTTTCACATTCTAGCCTAATGTTATGGTCTGGTGAGACTGTCTTCATGAGATTATCATAACCTCAGGCATTTGAATACTTGGTCCCCAGTTGATGGAGCTGTTTGGGAGGTTAAGCAAGTGTGGCCTTGCTGGAGGAAATGTCACCTCAGGATTTGAGGTTACAAAGTCTCAGGCCATTCCCAGTGTGCCCTCTCTCTGGGGTTTGCAGATAAAAACTGTTAGCTGCCTGCTTCCAGCTCCTGCTGCTGTGCCTTCACTCTGACATCAGGAACTCCACTCCCCAGGATCCAAAAAGTGGATGCCTTGCTCCTGGTGTTTTATCACAGAAATAGAAATGTAAAGAAAGCACACAAGACGGTCAGATTCTTACCACAGCCTCATTTAAGAAAACTTGGTAAGAATTCTGATTCAGGCATCTCTTAGACAAATTGTTTACTACATCAGCTTTTCTTTTTTCTCGGATTGATTTGTTTTTATTTTGTGTGAATGGGTGTTTTTCCCACTTTGACTTCTGTGCACCACATGCATGCAGTGTCCATGAAGGCCACAAGAGGGTGTTGGATTCCCTTTGGGACTGGAGTTACAGACAGTTGTTAGTTACCATGTGATGCTAGGAATCAAAGAGTGGTCAGTGCTCTTAACTGCTAAGCCACTCCACAGCACTTTAATCAGGTTTCGACACTAAGCTCAAACATCAACCTTTATGTCCAAGGATCTACTGGTCCAAAGGGTTGGAATTTGGGATAAGAACTCTTCACTAAAAGAAAAATAATTATTTCCCAGATGATGATCTAAATAAATATTGACAGAAATGTTGCTAATTTTAATGTAAAACAAACAATCCCCCAACTCATAGCCTTGGGTGCTCTTGAGTCTTCTTGCACTGGTTATTTATATTGGACCCATATCAAGCTAGATGGAAATGCTAGATTCTGGTTAAATTAAGACTTGAATTGACTGCTAAAGGAAGCAAAGTTTGGAATTGAAGGAGAGAGGAGGAGTGAGTTAGAAAAGAGAAATAGATCAATTTAAAAGCACAGTTCATTGGACAGTGGTGGCGCACGCTTTTAATCCCAGCACTGAGAAGCAGAGACAGATGAATTTCTGAGTTCAAGGCCAGCCTGATCTATAGAGTGAGTTCCAGGATAGCCAGGGGTACACAGAGAAACCCTGTCTTGAAAAACAAAAAACAAAAAACAAAACCAAAAACAAAAAACAAACAAAACCAAAAACATAAAAAGCACAGTTCACATGGCATTTGAAAGAATAACAAAACATTAACAATAACAACAACAAACAATAACAGGATGTTATCGACAGCTAAAACTTACTGAGTCCTCACTGTACTGATACAACTGAAGCACTTTATATAGCTGTCACTGAATCATCATGACTTGGAGATAGTCATTAGGGCACAGGAAGATACAAGCTAGGGAGCAGTGGGAAATATATTTTTCATATGAGATGAGATGTATCACTAATAAGTAGTTGAGAAAACCATTCATGCAATATTCAACAGGTATTTATTGAGCTCTGATTAGGCCCCAGGCAGTGTGTAACTCTACTTCATAAAAAATTCAGAGGGCTGTTGTAAGTTGGCTCTGACAATGTTTGCCTCTAATTTCCTATATTAGTCAGGTTAAGATAATTTATGCTGCATTAACAAAACACCACTCCCTCTATTCCAAATCTCAGTGGCTCAGTTAACTAGTTTTTTTTTTTTTCTCTCAAGTTGAGTTTTAGATATCTTTCCAGAAGGGAATATCAGTGTTGTGTGACATTTCCATCTCTTCAGAGGTCCAGCCTGTGTGATTAACCAGCAGAGAAAGTGATCATCCGGGACTTAGGAAACTTGTCTCATTACTCTCCTTAACTAAGAAGATGTTAAGGTATAAGTGTTTGGTGACTTGCCAAAGAATGATGCTTAAATAGAACGTAAATGCAGAGAATGTTTTATTCTGCAGAAGTCCAGCATGCTGGGCTCTCCCATTACCAGAATAGAGAGACACACAAGCGAGCTTGTAAGGCCTGATCTAAAGCACATTAGAGAACTCCAGGATAGGTGACCTCTATGTTAATCGGTTGGGTCCATCTCTACAGACATTCCTTTACCAAGATGTGGGGACTGGAAACTTAATGAGGGAGTCTGGAAACTGCTTTGCTGACGCATTGTCCTTGCCTCAGGCCGGGTGCTGGGGCAGCTTCTGAGGCCTGGACTTAACCTGCATTTGCCTAGTTCTTGGAAACAGAGATTTAGGCCTAGTCTCCTTAATTGCCAATGTGAAAACTGTCATGGAACCAGCCTAGCCTTTTCAAAGGAAGTGTGCTGCTTCCAGATGACTGAAAGATGGGAAACCTTTTTGTGAGTACTCAGTGCACTCCTCCACTTAGCTTTAGAATAAGGTGCTTAAGATGTAGTGAATTACCCCTCTCCCCCACTCTTCCCTCTTTCATTCCCCTTTCCCATCCGTATCATGATTTGCCTTCAGAATTTGCTCCAGACTTAGATTTTAAGCCTTGGACCTGACTTCCAGAGATCCCTGGGTAGCTGATCTTTGTTTTAATTCTACAGTTTTTAATTCACTGAGTCTAACAACCAACCCAGGCTGAATTAGCTAGGGGATGCTGAGGGTGATGAATGACTTTGCTCATGTTTAACTACATAGCATTGCCCCTGTTTTCAATCATACCATGCATTGTGTAACTTTTAGATTGATGAGGTATGCCAGTTCTCGGTGTGTTGCTCTCTAGGAGACTTCCAGAACTGCTCTAGGCTCAAGCTGGGCAGTGGAGCTGCTAAAAGGTCAGGCTTCTGCAACAGATCACTCAGCAACTGTGAGCTGGCTGGTAAGGCCAAGGTTCCGGGAAGAGGGTTGCTTCCTCAGAAGTGTTGCTAATCTTTCTTGTGGGTCCTGGAGATGCTGGGCTTCTGTTTTACTTAAATAAGATTTTGTTTATATGTCCAAGTAGTATCTTTATACTTTTCCTGCTTTTCTTAGTTTACTGTACGTGCAATAGTACAGTGCCTCTCTGTTTCCTCTTCACTCTTTGGTTCTCTGTTCTTCTGAGCATAGATTTGTAGATACTGTGCTAAGTTCTAGGACCTGAAAGATATATTGGAGGGAAAAACTTTTCCTGAAAAGTTGTGTTAGTGTTCCTCTTTTGCTGGATGTTCTGATATTCCAGGAACCTGCCCAGTGTTCACAGATCATCTGTTTCTTCACTGGGTAGGAGCCTGGGGGAAAACCAAGGGTTCTATGAAAAGACAGTAACTAGAAGCCTGAGACTTTTTACTCATGTACAAGAAGTGAAATGAAGAGAGATAATAGTCTGATGGAGGAGATTGAGAATGGCAGAACAGAGCCACCGTAAAGCTTTATTTATTTTTTTTTAAAAAAAAGGTCTGCCCAAGTATATGTATGTACAGCATACATATCCCTGTTGCTTCTAGAAGGCCTATAACTAAAGTTATTTACCAATGGTTGTGAACCACCACGTAGGGTGGTGGGAATGGAACCCAGGTTCTTGTATTCTGTTGGCGGTGCTTGTTTTACTTGTTCCTGCTCTTCCCTAGGTTTTCCATCTCCAGGATTCCCTCAGTTTGTGTTTTCTTTATTGCTCCTATTTCTATTTTCAGTTCTTGGAGAGTTTTGTTCATTTCTTTCACCTGTTTGATTGTATTTCCCTGTATTTCTTTAATGGATTTATTAATTATCACTTTAAAGGTCTTTATCCTCTTTATAAGATTGCATTTTATATCATCTTCTTGTGCTTCTTGTGTTAGGATATCCAGGGTTTGCTGATGCAGGAGAGCTGGGCTCTGGTGGTGCCATATTGCCCTGGTTCTTGTTGATCTGTGTTTGTAAGTGGTCCTTTAGCCAACTGGTTTTCCCTGGTGTTGTCTGGATGATCCTGATGTCAACAGGACTCCTCAAGAAGACAGGGAGAGCTGTCTGCTGGTTATGTCCTAGGTGGACCAGACCGGGAAGGGATTGGTGGGTCAGGGTTCCAAGCTGGTTGTTCTTGAAGCCCCTGAAGTCTCCATGGGAAATGAGGACACTCTTGGGATCCTACAAGGCTCCTCTACACGTCCAGAGTCAGACAATGGATATCAGGGGACTTCATACTCAACTCACCTTTGGAACCCATGTTCTTTAGAAGAGCAGCAAGTGCACTTAACTTCTGGATGATCTCTCTATCCCCAAGCTGATCCATCCTGAGAAATATCAATAACATAATTTCTGGGTCCCATAGAGCATGGCAGGTAACAAGAGAAGCTCTTCTCTCAGGAAGTACAAAGGTTACAGTAGCTATTTTTTCAGTCTAGAAATTGAATCACATAGGAAGTTTGCCAGGAAGTAGAATTCAAGGCTTTCTTAGGATGGCCAGAGTCTCCTATGTATGACTCCTAGTCAATTCTTCATTTTTGTGGCTTTGAAGTGATACCTTCTCTGGGCATCTTAGTGATGTCTTTATTGATAGAAGAGGGTCTATTTATCTTTCTGCCTTTGTTCAACTTGTTTCAAATTAGATTCGTGCACAGTCCTGTGGAGTCACAAAAAGAAGCAACAGAGACACAAGACTGTTCTAAGCACGTCAAAGCATTGCATCCATGTTCATCCACCAGGAGGTGGTCTATATACTTGAAACCATGTGATTTTATTTCCTTTCCTTTTATTTCCTTTCCATTTCATTCTGTCATTCTATTGACAGAATAAAAAAATCTGACTTATGCACACAGACCTAGGGAAATAGCTCATCGAGTCTTGATCTTTTTCATCTACAAATGGCAGAAATGTCAGTTTGATCTCAGGGAGTTGCTGTGATGGAGTACACCACTGGGTAGGAAGTGCTTAGTGTGGATTCCGATGTTTACTAAATGCCCAGTTCCTACTGATTTTATCATTAATGATCTCTATACTTCATATAGGGATATCCAAGGTCTACCTGAGGCTCTAAAAAAACCTGTTGGAATAACAAAAAAATAAATTTTTGCTTCATAAACAGTGTTTGTTCATTTGGCTTTATCAAAACACAGAGCCCAAATAGGCATCATGATTGCTTTGTGGTCATGAAGCACAGGTGAAGAATGGCTTCCTGTACAGAGAACAGAGGTCACAATCTCAGCATGGCCTCCAGAGGACAGCTTTTGTTTTTGGTGCGGACAGCTTTTTTTTCAATAAATTCTAAATTGCCCTTTCATCGTTCTCTATTGCTCTTTATCATATGTCTCTTAGTTATGGTTGTACCTTTTTCTTTGCACAGAGTACCTTTCTACTTATGGCTTTTTATTTTGATTTGTCTATTCTATTAGTCCTTTTTATTCTAAAAAAAAATCCATTTTAACATAAAAATGTGCTTCTGCTATTTTGGATTTCCATATCATAGATATGGTAAGAAAAAGTGAAGATGTATCATCTTTGCTTATCCTGGTAGGTACTCAGCAGTCATCCCCCTTAATTATCTGGAGAGATGCCTCTTTATAGCCCTTCAGGCCTTTCCAATCACTACCTGTTTGTGTGCTCGCCTCCCCTGCCTCACCACATCAATCTCATATGCTGAGATCTTGGGGTCAGAGGTCGTGCTTCATTGTCTTCGTGAGTTTTCCATGGACTCCTTGAATGGTCTTTACTGTGACCGATGCCCGGGAAACACTGAACAAAGCTGGAAGACAACAAGGCCTTGGAGAAGTTCCATTCTTTGTCTGCTCTTCCGGGTGCTGGAGATTGTTTTTGCCCCCTTGAGTTCAAAACTGTCATCTGTTAACCATTTGATACATACAGTTTGAATTGGAAGTGTCTTCAAAGGCCATGAGTTGAAGTCTCTGTCTATAGCCTGTGGTGCTATTGGGAGATGGCAGAGCCAATCCCATCAGAAAGTGGGGTCTGATGGAAAGAATAATTTCTTCTTATTAAATGTGTGCCCTTTAAGGAGACATTGGGACCTTGCTTCCTTCTCCCATTTCAACAATCCCTGGTCATCATGAGCTGAGTTGCTTTGTTCTTTGTTCCACCATGCACTTGACCCCATTGACCCCAAGAATCAAAGAGAATGGACAATAGATTGAAACCTCAGAAAAGCCAAAAATCAACCTCTCTTCCTTTTAAGTTGATTTCCTCAGTTATTTTGTTACTTTTTTTTTTTTTTTTTTTTTTTTTTTTTTTTTTTTTTTTTTTTTTTGGGAGTGGGGACATGGAGACCATTTATTGACTGGCCAACTCCAAAGGATGAAAGACAGATATGGCCAGGCATATACAAAAATGGGTGGAGAGAGTTGAATTCTTAGGAATCTTTCATTTTTCATCTTTTTTTTTTAAATTTTTGTGTACTGTTCTTTTAATCTTCATTTTGTTAATTTCTTTCCTGATTTTTTTCTATTTTTTATTAGATATTTTCTTTATTTACATTTCCAATGTTATCCCTTTCCTGCTGTCTGCTCCAAAAAACCCCCTGTCCCCTCCCCCCACCCCCTGCTCACTAACCCACTCACTCCTGCTTCCTGGCCCTGGCATTCCCCTACACTGGGGCATAGAACCTTCACAGGACCAAGGGCTTCTCCTTCCATTAATGACTGACAAGGTCATCCTCTGCTACACATGTGGCTGGAGCCATGGGTCCCTCCATGTATACTATGATTGGTGGTTTAGTCCTTGGGAGCTCTGGGGTTATTGGTTGGTTCATATTGTTCGTCCTATGGGACTGCAAACCCCTTTAGAAACCTTTAGGACCTCCTTGGGTCCTTTCTCTAGTTCCTCCATTGGGGACCCTGTGCTCAGTCCAATGAATGGCTGTGAGCATTCACCTCTGTATTTGTGAGGCACTGGTAGAGCCTCTCAGGAGACAGCTATATCAGGCTCCTGTCAGCAAGCTCTTGAGGCATCCACAATAGTGTCTGGGTGACTGTATATGGGATGGATCCCCAGGTGGGGCAGTCTCTGGATGGCCTTTCCTTCAGTCTCTTCTCCACACTTTGTCTATGTATCTCCTCCCATGGGTATTTTGTTCCCTCTTCTAAGAAGGACCGAAATATCCACATTTTGGTCTTCCTTCTTCTTCAGCTCCATGTGACCTGTGAATTGTATCTTGGGTGTTCTGAGCTTCTGGGCTGATGTCCACTTATCATTGAGTGTATACCATGGGTGTCCTTTTGTGATTGGGTTACCTCACTTAGAATGTTATTTTCTAGTTCCTTCTGTTTACCTAAGAATTTCATAAATTCATTGTTTTTAATAGCTGTGTAGTACTCAATTGTGTAAATGTACCACATTTTCTGTATCCATTGTTCTGTTGAGGAACATCTGGGTTCTTTCCAGCTTCTGGCTATTATAAATAAGGNTGCTCTAAACATAGTGGAGCATGTGTCCTTATTCCATGTTGGAGCATGTTCTGGGTATATGCACAGGAGTGGTATTGCTGCGTCCTTAATGATCAATTTTCTGAGGAACCACCAAACTGATGTCCAGAGTGGTTGTACCAGCTTGCAAT
>NC_034602.1:37957197-37961399 GCF_900095145.1 Mus pahari | reverse complement strand
GTTGCTTTTCAGCAGTTCAGTATTCTTCAGTTGAGAGTTCTGGGTGCCCTTGCATTTGGAGCATAGATGTTCAGAATTGAGAGTTCTTCATGGTAGATTTTTTCTTTTGATGAGTATGAAGTGTCCTTCCTTATTGTTTTTGATGACTTTTGGTTGAAAGTCAATTTTATCCCATATTAGAATGGCTACTCTCACTTGCTTCTTGTGACCATTTGCTAGGAAAATTGTTTTCCAGCCCTTTACTCTGAGGTTGTGTTTGTCTTCAACACTGAGGTGGTTTCCTTGTATGCAGCAAAAAGCTGGGTCCTGTTTACATATCCAGTCTGNTAGTCTGTGTCTTTTTACTGGGGAATTGAGTCCATTGATATTAAAAGATATTAAGAAATAGTGATTATTGCTCCCTGTTTTTTATTGATGTTATTTTTATATTTGCGTGGTTATCTTCTATTGTGTTTGCTGAAAGAAGGTTACTTTCTTGATTTTTGAAGGATACAGTTTCCCTCCTTGTGTTGGCATTTTCCATCTATTATCCTTTGTAGGGCTGGATTTGTGGAAAGATATTGTATAAATTTGGTTTTGTCATGGAATATCCGAGTTTCTCCATCTATGGTAATTGAGAGTTTTGCTGGGTATAGTAGTCTGGGTTGGCATTTGTGTTCTCTTAGGGTCTATATGAGATCTTCCCAGGATCTTCTAGCTTTCATAGTCTCTGGTGAAAAGTCTGCCTTTATATGTTACTTGACCTGTTCCCCTTAATGCTTTTAATATTCTTTCTTTGTTTAGTGCATTTGGTATTTTGATTCTTATGTGACAGGAGGAATCTCTTTTCTGGTCCAATCTATTTGAAGTTCTATAGACTTCTTGTATGTTCATGGGCATCTCTTTCTTTAAGTTAGGGACGTTTTCTTCTATAATTTTGTTGAAGATATTTACTGGTCCTTTAAGTTGGGAATCTTCACTCTTGACTATACCTATTATCCTTCAGTTTGGTCTTCTCATTGTGTCCTGGATTTATTTCCTCCATGTTTTGGGTCAGGAGCTTTTTGGTTTCTGCATTTTCTTTGACTGTTGTGTCAATGTTTTCTATGGTATCTTCTGCACCTGAGATTCTCTCTTCTATCTCCTGTATGCTGTTAGTGATGCTTGTGTCTATGACACCCGGTTTCTTTCCCAGGTTTTCTATCTCCAGTGTTATTCCCCTTTGTGATTTCTTTATTGTTTCTACTTCCATTTTTAGGTCCTGGAAGGTTTTATTCAATTCCTTCCCCTGTTTGGATGTGTTTTCTTGTAATTCTTTAAGGGATTTTTATGTTTCCCCTTTAAGGTCTTCTAACTGTTTACTTGTGTCCTCTTGTATTTCTTTAAGGGATTTATTTATGTCCTTCTTAAATTCCTCTATCATTATTATGAGATGTGATTTTAAATCAGGGTCTTGCTTTTCTGGTATGTTGGTGTTACCAAGGTTTACTGTGGTGGGACAACTGGGTTCTGATGATGGCAAGTAGTCTTGATTTCTGTTGCTTATGTTCTTGTGCTTGACTTTCACCATCTGGTTGTCTCTGGTGTTAGCTGGTCTTGCTGTCTCTGACTTTGGCTTGTCCCTTCTGCAAGTCTGTGTGTCAGTACTCCTGGGAGACCAGTTCTCTCCAGGAGGAATTTGGGTATGGAGAGCTATGGTACAGGGTCAGCTCTGGGATGCAGAGACCAGAAGACTCCTGTCTCAGGCAGCCCCTTGGTTCCTGTGTCCTCAGGGTTCAGGGTGGGTTTCTCTGAGCAGTAGTGTTGTTCCTACTTGCACTCACAGTCCTGTCTGCACCCTGGAGTGCTATTTGGGTATGGAGCCCTCTCGCTGCAGACAGTTTTGATTTAGCTGTTAATGTTTAAGAACCAAGAGATTTTCACATAAAAATAAATATCTCCCCCTGTACTTATATCTGGCCTGCTTTACTCTTTTATGTGCCTACCTATGATACCTAGAATAATGGTCCCCCAATGATATCCATATCATGATTCCTGGGACCTATGAATGTACTTGGTAACAAAGCAGAAGGATATCAGTTGTTCATGGGATAGCTATAAATGACTCAAAAGAAGGAGATGACTCTGGGTTATCCAGCTGGGTCCTATATAATTTCTCCTAAGGGTCCTCACACGTAGAGGAGAGAGGTCAAGGAGGCGTTGAAGATGAAGGAAGGATCCATGTGTCAAAGAGTGTATGGAAAAGGCACACATTCCTAGTTATACCTTAATTTCTGCTCAATGAGATCTATCTGTACTTCTAATCTACAGGGCTAGAAGATAATATATTTGAATTATTTATTACTTGATGGTAACTTTTTACAGTGGCAGTAATAAGCCTGACTAAGTTGTCTAAGCTCTCCTTTGCTTCTTAATAAAGCATGCCAATTAACAAATGTTGCTTTTTAAGTCTGGTACCATGGGGTTGCCATTTATGAAGGGCTTTAGCCACCTACAAGAGTGACACTTGTAATAAAGATCGAAAGTGATAATAATTTCTGTGGAAGTCTTACAGTCTGTGCTTTTAGCATGAGGGTTTCACATGGCTAGCATGGTCTAGCATTCCCCTACATCCCAAATGCCTGGACCACTCTAGCCATCCACAAAGGAGAGGAGGAGATGATCCTTCATTTGTTTGTGCACAAATCATACAGAAACACTTGGGAGGATCTAGAATCAAGAATATGCTAAATGAAATAAATCAGTTACAAATGGATCAGTTCTGGATTTATTCATATGAGGAACCTAGAGTAGGCAAAATTCAGACGTAAACCAAAATATCCATTGACAGAGAGAGTGGTGGGGGGGAGGGAGAGGGAGGAATGGGAAGTTATATGCAATGAGCAATGAGTTTCAGTTTGGAACATGAAAGGATGTTGAGACGGATGGTAGTGATAGCTGCACACCAATGTGAACTGAGTGTGCTTAGCACAATTAATATGAACTGAGTATGCATACACAATCTATGTGAACTGAATGTGTTTAGCACCATCAATATGCACTCAGTGTGCTTAGCACCACCAATGTGAACTAAATGTACTTAGCATCACCAATATGAATTGAGTGAGCTTAGCATCACCATTGTGAACTGTGTGCTTAGCACCATCAATGTGAACTGAGTATGTTTAGCACTGGCAGACTCTACACTTTAAAATGGTTAAAATAGTATATTTTTTGTCTTGATCATATTTTACCAAGTTAAATACAAGAAGGCAAAAAGTAAAATGGTGGTCACAGTTCTTTTTCTTTTAGAGTTGATAATGAGATGCAGATGTTAGGCCACCAAGGACCTCCCTTCTCTTTAACCTCTTGCTTCCTGCACAGAATAAATGTGAATCTCTGAAGTTCACCCTGGTGAATGAGCCCTGTACAGAGGCACAGCTGGACATACGCACTCCTCCCTCATCAAACTCTCCAATTAGATGAACTGTCTGCTCTCTCTCCTGGACCAGGCAGTGAGGGAAGCAAAGGGAGTAGATTGAGACCTCCTGTGATGTCCACCTTGGGCAGATGCAGTAGCAACTCAATCCCTGCCATAGAGATGGGAGGAGTGGAGAACACTGCCCACCTTTTCTACCTCTTAAGCTGTGAGGCTGGTCTCTGCAAAGGACAGTAGTTCTCAACCTGTGGGTCATGACTTCCCTCTTTGGTGGTGGTGGTGGGGTTTCAAAGGACCTTTACACAGGTGTTCCCTAAGACTATAGGAAAATACAGACTTTTTTCTTTTTTTATTAAATATTTTCTTCATTTACATTTCAAATGCTATCTTGAAAGTCCTCTATACCCTCCTCCCACCCTACTCCCCAACCCACCCACCACTCCCACTTCCTGTCCCTGGCATTCCCCTGTACTGGGGCATATGATCTTTGCAAGACCAAGGGCCTCTTCTCCCATTGATGGTTGCCTAGGCCATCCTCTGCTACATATGCAACTAGAGATACAGTTCTGGGGGGGGGGGTACTGGTTAGTTCATATTGTTGTTTCACCTATAGGGTTGCAGACCCCTTCAGTTCCTTGGGTAATTTCTCTAGCTCCTCCATTGTGGGCCCTGTGTTCCTTCCAATAGATGACTGTGAGCATCCACTAAATAAAGACTTTTTTTTTCATTTTATTATTATTATTATTTTCTTTATTTACGTTTCAAATGCTATCCTGAAAGTTCCCTATACCCCCTCCCGCCCCCG
>NC_034602.1:37937750-37955357 GCF_900095145.1 Mus pahari | reverse complement strand
CATAGATGTGTGGATTCATTTCTGGATCTTCAATTCTATTCCATTGATCTACATGAAATACAGACATTTATATTATGACTCATAACAGTAGCAAAATTACAATTATGAAGTAGTAACAAAAATAATTTTATGGTTGGGGGTTACCATAACACGAGAAACTGAATTAAAAGGTCATAGCATTGGACAGGTGATAATTGCTACTTTAGAAAAATATCACTCCTCCAAAAAGTAAATCACAGACAACAAGAACATGAAACCTCTAACAGAGGTCTCTCTGTGAGATGATACTCCAGATTTCTGTTTATTTTTGGTGTTCTTTTGGAGTCAAGATCTTATGTAGCCTAGGTTGGCCTTGAACTTGCTATGTAGCTGAGGAAGACCTTGAACTTCTGATCCTCCTGCTTCTACCTGCTTCAAAGTGCTGGGATTATAGGTATGCACCATCACATGTGATTTATGTGGTTCTTGGGTTGAATTCAGAGCCTTGTAGAGGCTAGACAAGCAGTCTGTGAATTCAATTATGTCCTTTAATCTTAATCTTGAGTAAATTGTGATAGAGACACCACCTAAGAATAAATAGAGCTTTAATCTGTTTCACAGTTCACTCTTGATTCACTTATGCTGGTCCATGTTCTTCTCATCACATACGTGTGTGTAATGCCAGTGAATATATCAAGAGGGGAAGATGCTAAGATGCGGAGGGAAGTCCCCCTTCCAGGTTACTTTTCTTCCCAGGCTCCCTTGCTGTCCGTCCTCTCTCCTGACTTGGATTTTTTTTTTTTTTTGAGGTACTATCTTATTAGGTAGCCCAGGCTAACCTTAAACTCGTGGCAAACCTCCTATCATAGCTTCTCAAGTTCTGGAATTGCTATAGTTCTAGACTCTGAAGAATGGCGGCAGCACCACAGAACTTCTCAAAGCAGAGGCTTTCCTTAGCAGAGATGATTCCAAACTTCTCTTGAAGTTCTTTTGAGCATTTGGCTTAATGATGCTCTACAAACAACACGTATTCACTATAAACCACACTTGCACTCTGAAGTTTGAACCTTTTCCCAGGCTACTCACTTGTGGTATGGCACTCATGGTATTAGGTGGTGCCGGCTTCCCTCATGTAGATGATCACCAAGGGAAACAAATGGCATCCAGCAGTGTTTTGCGGACACTGTATTCAGCCAGTTACATAGTATCTCACACCTTCATATAAGATGAAATTACATAAAATGACTTTGTCCAACTATACAAGGCAATCTGAGTTCTCTGGTCATATGTAAGGTAGGCCATATACTTTGGTATTTGGCAGTATTAAGTGCTTTTTGATTTATATCTTCAGCTTATGACGGGGTTCCTGGGACATAACCACATCATAGGTATGGGAGCAGCTCTATTTTTATTTCTTCATTGCCAAGATTTAAGGCTTGGGAGTATTAAAGCTCTCCAAACACAGGATCTCCTATGTTAATGCTCTGATTGATAAAAGATTCACGACTTGAAAATTCCCTCAAATGTGTACCTGATCTTGCTACTAAAAGGCACGTTGGCTAATTTGTCTATGAGTTTTGAAAGCCTGTGGCTTTAAAATTCTTCCTTTTCCTTTGGTACTTGCCCCATAAACTGGGCTTTCTTCTGACACTTCCAATTCCTTCCTTCAGGGTGACAAATTTTAAATGTACTTTTGTGGACACACTCTGTGGCAGCATGATCCCCAGGCAGGCTAAATAAAGAGGCTAGCTTAGTGACTAAAACATGCTTGAGCAGTGGATTCCAGAGGCTTCCTACATAAGCCCTAGTTCAAATCCATCTTGTCAGAGAGGAAACTGAGAAATCTCTCAATGACTCTTTGAAGCAGAGAGCTCTCCACCCCCCATCCAAACAGCCATCTTCTTTCTTCCTTCTTGAGGCGAGTAATGCACCAGGCAGAAATGAAGAGACAGAAGGACATGGCCTAGAATAACACCCAAACAAGAAAAAACAAACAAAGAAAAATCTGACAATCGTTACACTTACTCAGACTGAACTGACCGGAGATCTCTGGGTAGAAAGAGGGGATTCAGATGAAAAAAGGATGCTGCCAAGATGAGATTTGGAAAGCAAATTCAAGAGCTGGCCTTGTCACAGCAGATTTATGCATGCTGTCAGCTTCTCAGCAGTTTAATTATTGTAGATCTCTGCCTTGAGCCCCTGGTTTCTGGAAACCAGCTTAGACTATTTCCAACTTCGTGGCTTTTATTACCACATGTTTCATACCTCAAATTCTTCAATCCCTCTCTGTCCCCCACTAGATCTTATGTTTAAGTAACACCCCCAATCTTGTTTCCAGTTGTTAGCATATCAGGAGACAAAGGTTCTTTTCAACAGTATCACGTTGAGGGAAATTTTTGTATCTTAGCCAGATGAGAAATTGCTGACTGGTTTGGATCTCAGCAAACATCCAGGCTGCACCCAAACAGGAGCACCCGTATGTCAACAGGCCTGTGTGGTGACCCTGGGAGCCATGCTTTGGGTTCACAAATGCATTATCCTGGGGATGCATTGCTGGAAAAGACCCCTGACTTTCTCTCATCCTGAATTGGTTGCTGCTTGGTTCTCAGGCATGTTTTTCAAGTTCTGAATTGAAGAATGTCTACAAAGTGGGATTCTATAGATGAGTAATAGCTGGTGAGTTTCCAGGTTACATAGGTAGAAAGCAGTGATGGATAGATATAGAAAACTGGCCTTTCATCCTTTCCCATCAACCCCACTGATCTTATTTTCATCCAGTTATCACCGTTACCCTACTACCACCACTGCCATCACCATCATTAGAAACATCATTTCTAGCATCTATCAAAAAAAAAAAAGTCTTTCCAGGCACAGTAGAGGTATAAGCTCATATAACTCTTCTGAAAACACCATAAATAAATTATTATTACATGGGCATGGCAGTGTGCATGTGTGGCTCAGAGAGGTTAAGCATCTTAGGGCTGGTTGAAAAGTGAGTGATAGGCTCTGAAACTTGAATATAGAGCTGTTTGATTTCAAAGTTTGTGTCCTTCATCCTGTCCCATGCTGAGCAATACAGGTAACTTTTTTCTCCCTCTAAAATAGAGGTTTTGGTGTGCTTACAATCAGCGAGAATCATAAAGCTGTGTCAGATAAAACACATCCTTCAAGCTTACTGCTAAAATGAAACAGTAGACTCCCTTCCTTAAGCTCCTTCTAGGTATCAACTGCTCAGTGATTAGGGCACACTTCATTTCTGTCTGGAATACGAATGGTTTAGAACCCAACTTCACTATATAGGCTTTTGTACTTGGACCTTAGCACACCCGTAGCAAACTTCTTCAAGTGACATATTTGTACTGACTGTTCCTTCATGGAATAATTCTGTACGTGGCACAAAAATGACATTTTTTTTTTAGTCTTCCTTGCTTTCAAAAGAGAGGAATTGGGAGTCTTTTTTAATTCCAAAGACCACATAAACATCCATGACTAAGGAAGTTAAAAACAAGCAACGAACAAATCAAGTCCTCCAAATGTTGTTGGTAATTTTCCATCTGCTGAATCAGCTCCTAGAAGCTGTAGGCTGGAGGTGCCTGGGTCCCTGCTGGAAACAAAGAGACTCTGGAGCAGGACAGGCGACTTGAGGATATAAAATGCAACATTTGTGCCTCATACAACTTTTATGAATTTTTCCCCATGAACCCCATCATTGTATCTTGACATGTGACAGTGTGCTGTCATTGGATTTATAA
Source organism: Mus pahari (assembly GCF_900095145.1). Lineage (NCBI taxonomy): Eukaryota > Metazoa > Chordata > Mammalia > Rodentia > Muridae > Mus > Mus pahari. The sequence goes on along the minus strand of NC_034602.1, from coordinate 37,951,626 downwards.
AATAAACAATGACTTAAGGGGCAAGGAAAAAGGCATTCTGGAGAGAGTGAAGATTTGGTTAGGAAATTGTTTGGGAGAAACAATAACCTAAAGTTTTCTCTGGCTTTAGTTTTTTTAAAATATTGCATATTAAAAATATGAAAAACTGCATATGAAAATAGTAAGCTTAAAAAGCATAGTCTTAAAGATAGGAATCATCTTATTAGTGAGGAGACAATTACTAAAACTGAATGTTAGCCAGTGAGAGCCTGCTGGTCCTAATGAAGTCTGAAATACATTTTCTATGTTGGAGAACTGTTAGATTTTCCTATATAGGGGGAGGTAGGAATTTCATTAGTGTAGAAAATAAAACTCAAGCACATATTTGAACCCTCAAGGGGACTCTGTGTTTGCAATCCTTTTGCTTCTGGTCAGTGCACAGTAGAACTAAAGATGCTCTCAGAAACATGGGTCTACAGTCACTATTGCCTGCCTACCTCTTTATGATTCTATCTTGTAGCCTTGGACATTCCCTTCCCCAACTTTTCCTAAGACCTTTCCCTAATTCATCCCATTATTGCTTCATTCCCAAATTCTTTATTTTCCTATGGCTTAAAAAAATTATAGTATTTAAGACTGGGACGGGGGGATCATCACCAAGGCAACTGGATTTGTTCTCTGTGCTTCCTTTTGGTATCAACTTGACATTTTGCTCAAATTGCTCCGACTATTTGTAGAGTGTTGCATCTATGAAGTATAAATGTTTTAACCCTGTAGGTGATCCAGAATGCTACAGAACTTCCAGCATCCTGGGGGTTGATTGGTCCCTGGGATAGGAAGGGCAAAGTACTATGAAGAGTCAGATACAAGAAAAAGAGAGTCTGGTTTCCTTGATGTCTGGAGCCCATGCTCTTGGGCTTAGGTGTCGTGCACCATCTATCCCAGGCATTTTATCACTGTCTTAGCAGCATGGGCATTTGAATTTTGACATGAAATTTGTCCTTCAGATGGTAATCCCCTTTCCTCAGGATTCCAGAAACTTTACAGTGCCTACTCATTCCTTTTAGACACTTCTTACCGATTGATTAAGGTTATGGGATGATATTCACTTGTGCTTCTTACCCAGCACTGGGACATGGGCTGGTAGATGGAAGTAGTTGGTAAAGATTTATTTAGTCACATGTGAAAAAAATCAAAACTTCCCTTTATTATTCTGAAACTTAAGCACGAAATCCATCCATCCACCCACCCATCCATCCATCCATCCATCCATCCATCCATCCATCCATCCATCCATCAATCAATATTTATTTATTTTTTTCTATTTGTTGGAATCTGTACCCCGAGGGCCTAAAACAGAGGTTGATTTTCAAAAAGTTTGATAGCTGGTGACTTATAGGTGCACAACACTCGGGATGGAGCTGGAGCAGCCAGAGATGACTTATAAATCGCTGGTCTATGTGCAGATGCTTTTTCTGCCTTTATTCTGACCCCAAGTTGAGTGACTCTAGACCTTATGCAATTCGTAGTCTGAGCGAGAGCTAGTTGCAATTGAATGATTCTGAATGTGCTGGGTATTGGAAGGCTTTCTATAGAGTTATACTGGGGAAATACTTAGCCTAATACCAGTAAAAGGCAGAAGAGATGCTATGGTTCAGATGGAAAATATACCCAGAGGCTCAAGTGTTTGAACTTGATCCTTAGCTGGTGATGCTGTTTTCGGAGGTTGTAGAAACTTCTAGAGTGAGGCAAAGCTGGAAGAAGTGAGTTGTTGTGAGAAGAACCTTAGAGTACAGCCCAGAACCCCTCCCCATCCCAGTCTCTTTTTATGTCTTATGTGATCGAGCCTCCATATGTTCCCACTACAGTGAAGGTTCCAGGACCGTCTCCATATCTTCCTCAGCATAGTGGACTGAATTATCTTAAACCTTGAGCTGAAGTAAATCCTCCTATTACCAGGGGTTTTCTTGAACATCCACATTTACGGTAAGGCTTTTGTAGGCTGATTGTCTGATTAGATCTCCTACAGTTGTGGAGAGTTGGATTGTGTTACAAATCTTGAGCCAAAATTATCTTTAGCTCCCCTTTTTACTTTAATATTCCCCTATCTTGCAGCTGTACATCTGATCAAATGGCCCTTCAATTATCAGGTACAATGTCTGGAATGCATTGACCCAACAGACTCATCAATACAAAAGCTAAGTCTGTCATTAGGTTAACATCCACAGGCAGTAGCGGAGACTCCCCTGTTTGGCTGTCACCACATGCCCAATGCTCCCACCAATGTATCTGGTGAATGCATTAATTTATAACTTCCTTTTGTTCTGTCTGAGACCATAAAAACTCATGTAACTGCTTCCACAGTGTAACTTCTCATTCGGGATAACCTGACTCCATATTCTTGGAACTTGGTCACTTATAACAAATATGCCTTATTCTCTGTGAAACAAGAGCTATGTTCTACAGCAGCACTCACTTAAAGTGCTTCTTGTCCAGTACTTGGCCACAGTGATGGGAGCAATTAATTCACTAGAAAGCTATTTATGAAGAAGATGCCTCCATTCTTAGCCCAAGTGTTTATTCCCAAGGCCCCATATATTAACACAGGCATTATCTCCCTCCTCTCTGGAAAGACAAGATTTCAATTTGGCTTTTCCCTGCTCGCAATGCCTTGAAGAATCTCAAGCCTTACATTCAGGTTTTTAGAGATGCCATGAAAATTGCCATGAACTGGTTGTCTTAAACAACAGAAACTGACTTGTCATAGTTATAAAGGTTGAAAGGTCAAAGTTAAGCTATTAATAGGTTTGCTTTCTTCAGAGATCTTTCTTCCTTCAGTTCTCAGCACTGACCTAAGATATATGCAATTTGGAAAAAAGCCCAATGGCAGCCTATGATGATAGAATATTTTCTCATAATCATTTATCAAAGTATGAAATGGAAACGTAAGATGTAGATGGCCACCCTCTTGGGGTTTCCTCTCGTGGTCATTTGTCTGTGAACTTATACCCTTAGAATTTCTCCTCTATGTTCTCTTTTTATAGAGTAGCAAGTCAGATTTTGTTGTGCTGCCATTTTTTCCCTAGTGGTTTCTGTTTAGAGCCTGTTACTCTAAATAGTACATCATCTATTCTGTATTACTTCGGGTCATGGCTACAACATAGGAAATTCAGGGAGAACATGATTTAGTCTACAATTGTCCCTTTCAGCTAAAGAGTAACTAATGATATCTGAGAAGATAACATTATTGAGTTCTTTATGTTTTTGGAAGGGCAGGAGCATTTATAATTAAATATGCACATAGTAGGGTCATAAGATAATGCTGTGTAACACTATTCCTGGGCAGAAGCAATATAAAATGTCTACTCGTCCAGGATAGGGAACTGACAGCAGACCAAAGTAAAGATACTTGGTGAAGCAGTGACTTAATTGGGATTATTTACAGGAATGTAGATGAGAAGTTACTTCCAGTAACAGAGATGATACAAAGGAAGGTATATCTCTGCAAACATACTTCAACATGCCTGACAACTCATAAGAGTTGTCACCTCTGAACCTCCCTGATGGCAGCAGACAAGTCAAAGAGTCTCTTCCAGGCTTCTGACCTTGGCTGGCCTTAGTCTCCTTAGCAGTCCTCACTACCTCAGGAGAGAAGGGCTTTGACAGGGTCAGTTTCAGGGGCTTCTTGAGACAAAGGAGTTATTAAATCTTAAGGAGCCTGTCTTTAGAATGTTCTAAATCTTAACGTGCTTCCCTCCAGAATGGAATGCTTCAACTCAGAGCAAACTGCCATTCAACAGGTAAACTAAGATAGGGCCAAAAGAAACTGATGAATAACCTCTATCCTGTAAGATCAGGAAGGACTCATTAATAGTCGATAATCATTATGAAGCATCTTTTATTCATTTAACTAATATTTGTTAAGCACACACACTATATACTGTGGGATGTATCTGTAGACACTGCGAATAGTCAAGGAGGGACTTCTTTGGCTTTTGCAATCTAGTACCCTGACTTTCTTTATCACAGTTACGGTTTGCTTTACCTACCCTGGGACTCACCCTCCAGCTTGGCCAGTGCTGGTCAGAAGAATTTTCCTTAAAGAGTCCTGTCTCCCCTACGCTTATTCTTCCTTGTGGGGAAAGCCCACATCCAGTGACTGACACTTGGAAGTGCAAAGGACAAGTACCTTACGTCAGCTGTGAGGGAGTCATCCCAACCCCCAAGCTTCTTGTGGGGTGTGCTGAGGTCTCTTCATGGCTTTGTGCTTGTGAAACTTCACTTCTTGCCCATTCCTGTCTCTTACTGTCACACAGACCATGTTTTGGGAGAAAACTATGAAATTTCAATTCCCGGAATTCATTTCAGGAACTAGTTTGTGGTAGTTCTCAACCTTGGCTCAACAACCTTGACCGTCTTCATTCATTTTGTTTTCCTATAGCAGAATACTTGAAACTGGCTGGTTTATAACGAACAGAAAATTTGGCTCATAATCTTGGAGGCTGGGAAGTCAAAGATAAGGAACGCACATAGGACATTCCCACTGTTGTTCTATTAGGGATGAAAGCACAGAAATATCACAGACAGACAGACAGACAGACAGACAGACAGACAGACAGACAGAGATAATGAACTCAGTCTTTTATAAGGAGCTATTACTCACATTACTGCTAGCCTTACCTCTCATGACTGTTACTGCTGCCCTGAATATTAAATTTCTAACACATTCTGTTTAGAGGACACATTCAGCCCTTAGTACTGACCTAAGATACATACAATTAAAAAAATTGACAGCCTATGATGCTAGAATATCTTCTCATAATCTTTTATCGAAGTAGGAAGTTGAAATGTAAGGAGACCAAGTGATGGACTGTAGATCCCTGACCTAGTTAAAGGTTAAGCTGGGGTGTGCACTTGACTCTGACTGACCTCTGCATGTTTCCCTGACCTTTCTCTTCTTTATCCTCCTCTCCCTCCTTTTCCCTTCTCTTTTCTTCCTCCTTGTCCTCCCACCCTCAAAGTAACAAGAAACCGAGCCTTGAGAAATCAGAGCAAATCATCTTGGGTGAGCCTCAGCTTTGAAGATGACTTCTCTTAGCTCTCAAGAGTTAATCTGGACGTGTATTGCCTGGATAAGAATCAAGTCATTTGTTATTGATCCTAAAAAAAAGCCATTGTCCCTTTTCCCCTAAAGTATCACTGTAATGCAGTGTATTGATTTCAGGAAAGGCAATTTAAGCGAAGTTAAAAGAAAAAAACTGTGAAAATATAGGTTTTGTTAAAAACTCAAATCCATAAAGCCATTTTGATTTCTCATGATTGTGGCTTGACTGTTGGCTCCAATCAAATAAGAACAGATGCTAATGAAATACAGGAAGGGTGGATGCTATTGACATTCTTTCCTTACACGAGGCTGGACTCTTTTCCTAAAGTGTGCAGGGTTTCTTATATACTGCCTTACATTTTATATATGTTCTAGATATCAGCATATTTTTTTCTGTTTATTGTCTTACCAGCTAGAAGGTCTGCACATCCTTAATTTGTAGATAGGGAAACTAGTATCGAAAAGGATTCAAGTGTGCCAGATCATCGAGCAAACCCCATACTCAAGAATAAATGTTCTTGTCTTTCACCTTCCAATGGAAAGTGTGTGAGTAGCAGCTTGGTGGTCCTCAGAGTCAGAGTAAATTCTTCTGATCTAAAGCATAGAATCTCTGGTCTGGGTGGAGGTTTAGCATCCAATCACCTGGCCTAGGGGACACAGCCAGGAGGCTTACTTTAAGCTATGCTAAAGAGATAGGGGGAATAATTAGCCCTGTAATTTTCTGTTCACTTCTTCCTATTCAAGAAGCTGCACTATCACATTGTGTGTATGTTGAGAAAGATAGAAAGTTAAGACCTTTTTTTTTTTCAATCAACCGTACTACTTCCTGAGTGAAAAAAGAAATAAAAAGGAAAAGACATGACTTCTCCTAGGTATGATGTAGAAGAAAGTTTGTTATAGATTTGTGGGAGAACATAGCTAGAGGCAGACAGAGCTCAGAAAGTTCAGAGTGGTCATAACCTTGAACCATGTGTGGAGGTGGGATGGGGAGAGGGGAACCAAGTACAGCAATCAGGAGGCCAAAATTACAAAAAGCAGTGCTGGTCACTAAAATGCCTGGATAAGATAAGAACCTCTGAGGAAAGTGCAGCCTAGTCTCTGGGTTGGAGAGTTCAGGGTAGAGGATAGAGGATGCCAGCCACACCCTGTAACAGGTAGGGACTGAAGGATACTAGGAGAAACTGGAGGCTAGGTTCTTTTTGATTTGTTAAATAGGCAACTAGGGGTACCTTGGCAGCTTGTCCTGGGTTTGAAACTTAACCCTTCCATATTAATCAGAAGGGAATTCAGGAAAACAGTCTGATTTTCACCTTCATGTGATAGGCAGTTACTCATTTCTTGAATAAAATAAGATTCATGCACACATTGGTCTAGGAGATTTCTGAATCAAACTGGTAAGGGAAAAAGCAAGTTGTGGAAGAATGAGTTAACTTTCTGTTGCTGTAACAAAACACTAGGGGCAACGTTAAATGATGAAAGGTTTGTTTTGGCTTACAGTTTTAATGGTTTGTGTATTGTGTAAGTGTGTGTATACATTTATAGTTTGTGCATTTTTACAAATCTATTTTAGTAGAGAGAAGTCTATGATAGTTGAACAGAATGAAAGAATCCATGCTTTTCCATGCTCTGAAATAGCTTTCATATTTTTTTTCTAAGAAAACAATCATATGAAACAGGCCTAATGCTAGTTTTTGTCTTATGTCTTAACTACTTTTTATTTTCTTCTTTAATTATTAACTTACTTAAAATCCAAACCCAGGTAGTCTGGCTGTAGCTGCAACTATCATTATTTTAATCTGTGTGCATCATCTCTAGTTAGGCCTAGAGCCTTTCTCCTAAAAGGCTAGTATTAGTTTTTGTTGTAGGAATCATTTTAATTGCACAAACTTGCTCGAGTATAATCAATTTTATATTGTTGTGATTTTTTTTTTTAATCTAAAGAGCCACTTTTCATTTCAACTATAGTCTCCTGCAAAGAGTGTCAGTTGAGTAACTGTCTTTATCAGGTCAGTCTGTGGACACCTCCGTGGCGGGGTGGGCATTGTCTTGATGAATGCAGGAGGATCCAGACCGCTGTGGCGGGTTCCATCCCTGGGCCAGTGGTCCTGGCTTATACCAGGATGTTAGGCAGTTAGGAAGCAGTATCCTCCTTGGATGTCCTGCCCTTCCCTGCTTGTGAATGAGTTCCTGGTGGAGGTGAGTTCCCTGCTGGAGGTAACACTGCACAGAATATCAAGCAGTCCTGCCTTGAGCTACTGCCCTGACTGACCTAATGACCTAATGACCTAATGACCTAATGACCTGGACATGTAAGATAAAACAAACCCTTTCCTCCCTAAGTTAGAGTGTTTCATGAAAGCAACAGAAAGGGAAATAGAATGATGACAGATTATTTAATATCCTATTTTATAGTCACACTTTTTTTACATTCCATTAGTTATTTTATATATTAGTACTTTTATGTTTATTTGTCCTTAATTACTTCAACTGGATCATAGATAACTTAAACTAATAGTCACTTTAAAGATCTTTGAATGTCAATGAGGCTACATCTCAAAGATTGTGTTATAGAATGCCATTATCAATGTTACTTTTGAAAAATCTGTACTTTTAATTTTCATTTTTGCTTTTACTTAGAAGTGACTGAAAGATCTCTTGAGAATTTCTGAGTTGTTATTTTATGGGCTGGCACACTATCTTTTGCTATAAATTTCAAGAGTCATTGGATTGTGTGATAATTTCTATTTTGGGGGCTGAGATATTTGAGTCTGACCCATATTTTAAATCTCTTGTGAATGTTTAAAAATGTCTAATCTCTGTTTATATAGCCTCTTGTTGTAAGTACTTAGTTAAGCTAACCAAGGCTAAAATCCAAGCCCCTACTCTCATAGAAAATGACAATCATTTTTGACGGAATGTCTTTCGCGTTAACAATTCTGCTATGCCAAAGAATGATTCCCATCTGTGCCTGCTGTCTACTAACGTTATAGTTTTATGCATTTTGAAACTATTTCATGTGACTATAGGTGCTTTGTGGATTTTAATTTACGGACATAAAACATTTCTTGTGTTTCTTTTAACGTCCTGCCTCATTGTATATTTTAAGATCTGAAATTAACATTGAAGCACAATTTCTCCTAAGGAGGGTAGGTGGGGAGCAGTTGTTACCATTTGCCTGGCAGCGGCGGCCAGTGTAGTTACCTCAAAAGGGCCCGTGACACCTTACTTTTAGCTTCTTAGTCTCACTTTAATGTGGTTCTTATAGGCAGGGCACAGGTATTCTTATTTATCTTAGTTAGCATATCATCACCAGTTTGTATGCTTCTATGTGATGGATATAAGGCAGGTATTTTTGTTATTATTAGTGAAACATTGGGACAATTATTGCTATATTTCTTGGTTTCTGTTTTTTTCTGCTCTTTGTTGAATTTGTAATGGTTTTGTTTTATTTATTTCTCCCCAATTGCTGAAATACACACATACCACAGATACTACTGCTACTGTGCTAAGCATTTTCTCTTAATTATTGATATGCATTTAAATATTTTTTTAAAAAAATCAACACCTAGAGTTATTCTCTATGTGTTCGATCTGGTATCTTGCTTGATTAAGCCTCTTCCTGTGGGGCTGTGGTTCCATGTATCTTCATATTATGAAGCAATGATATTTCTGAAAAACAAACCATCGGCCAAGCTATGATCATCAAAGTTTGATGTATTGAGGATACTAATAAAACCCAAATCCTGAGCCAGCAAGATGTCGCAAAGGGTGTACATGCTTACCAAATAGGACTGACGACTTGAGTTTGATACCCAGAACCCACAGGATGGAAATGGGAACTGACTCATGCAAGTGGTCTTCTGACCTACACACACACGCACACGCACACGCACACGCGCGCACACACACACACACACACACACACACTCTCTCAGACATAGCATAGTCTGTGAGAATGCACACATGTGTGTCCCCTGCCCCCCCATAAGTAAAGTAAAACACAACCTAATCCTACTTGTCACCTGCCATTGTCAGCATACACAGCTGGTAAAGGATTTTAAGATCAACAGATTATGAAGGACATGTTTTGATAATCCAGGATGGTTGAAAGCATGCCCTAGCTTTGTAAACATCAGTGTCTTTGTTTTCCCCATTTCACTAGCAATACAGAAAACTTCATCATGGCCAGAGACTGAAAAGGAATGTCTGTATTTGGCAATTATTGGCTTATAGTCGGCCTTCCCTTGGCTATATCAAATTTCCTTAATTCTTTCATTTTCTCTGTCCTTTACCTCTTTCTTGCCCCTGTGTATTTACAACTACTACTGTCAGCTACTGAAATGCCTTCCAAGCTCTCTTCTACAGAGAAAACTATTTATGCAAGGGATAGATTTTTGAAGAATTTACATAATTCAAAACCTAGATAATTAAGATTAATTTCCTCACAGATATGACAATAGTATTTCTGATAGTGGGTATTTCTGTTTACCGGCTCAAGCAAGAGTGTGTAAACACAGCCTATAACCCACTTTGCATATCAGCGTCGAGACCAAACAATTCCCGATGAATCAAACAACCTTTTTGAAATTGCATAATTTTGAATTTTGTGCATAACTTGGAGTCTTTATTAATATTTTTGTACCATATACTTTCAAATTAACTCAATGTTTCATAATATGCAATTGCCCTTCATTATCCTACCACCTCTGATTTCTCATTAGTGCTTGATTATATTTGTGATAATAATTGCAATCATTGCAGCAGGAGCCTTCACTCTTTCTCTCTCTAAGATAGGAACTGCAGCTCTGATTGGGTAGAGCACTCTGTGCGGGGCAAAGTGAATGCTTAACTAGGAAGAGCATAGTGCCATGGAGGGAGCATCCCCGGGGCAGCCCTGGTTGGTTTCCTTGGCATCCACATGTAACACTCTCTGGGTCAGGACACTTGAACAACAGGATTCTTTACTGGGATGGCTCTCTGTACAGCCAGTTCCCTGGTAGCACACTTCTCTTTCCCATCCCTTGAATCTGCCTTGACAGAATATGTGGGAAAGACTTTACCTCGTAGCTGGGATACAAAAGAGGAAGAGGAAGAGGAGGAGGAAGAGGCTGAGGTTGCACAGTTCCCTTCAAGCATAAGCTAAGATGATCTAAAGACCTCTCATTAGGCCCTGATTAATAGTGTGTGTGTGTGTGTGGGGGGTGTATGCATGTGTATGATATTCTCGAATGTGTATGGGCACACATGTAGGCATTTGCATGTGCATGTGGAGGCTGGTCTGAGGTCAAAGTCACTAATCAACCTCAGTAACTCTACCCTCTTAGTCACTGAGGTAGGGTCTCTCAATCAAATCCAGGACTCCGAAATGACCCATCTTGCTAGCTAGTTTGCTCTGATTATGGAATTGTGGGTTAGGAATCATGGGGGAGGGGGTTGGGAGGAGAGGCCATGCCCACTCAGCACTTACATGAGTTTCTTGGAATTCCAACTCTACTCTTCAAAGCTCTCAGAGCTGAGTCCTCTCCCCATCCTTCCCATCCCCCAAGACCTCCGTGCTCTAACAGTTCTCAGTTCCACATTCTGGGAACCTTGCAGGGACATTCAGGAATTAAATAGCAATGCTGTCTATAAGGAACCAGATGGGACAACACTGAACAGATGAAAATTATAGCCCAGCTTTTAGAAATTCATTATTTTTAAGTTTTAGTGGCTTTTCCCCAGGCAGAAGCACATTTTTTTTCTTACATGTCTTTAATAAAAGGGCTTTATGACTAAGCAGTGTGTCGGGTCCTTGCTGCTGTTTCTCTTTGCAGTTCTTGAAGCCAGCCGGATGCACATCCTCCAGCATCCAGATGAGCTTTCCAGTTATGCTTCCTGCCACCCATTCTATTGACTGACTGCCCTCTGCATCCTACCTTTCCTTGCTCTGAGATGAGCTTTGGGTCAGTGGCCTCCAAAGCCACCTGCTGACCATTTTAAGAGTTACACAGTCTCAGAGGTTTATACGTGTTTGTCTCATTGGCTAAACCTTCCTGTTTCATAACATACAATTGTTGCTCAAAAACCTTTGGAAGGATGGTGCACAGTAAAGTAGCCCTGGGAGTTAGTGAGTGGGTCGCCCCTTCCCTTGAATTGGTCCCGGAGTCTCAGCTTTAAACCTGCTCAGGTCTTGCAATTCACATTTCTGAATTTCCCTAAGCCAAGCTAGCTCCTGGCTCCACTTTATACTCTGGAGACGTCAGTACCAGCCATCCTCCTCACCCACAGCCTGAGGAGTCAACCATAGTAGCCCCTCTTCTTTTTACAGACTGGAGATGTGGTTACCCTGAGGAATTCTGGACTGGAAAACTGACCACATTCAGCTACTTTATGTGTTTGCATCTATCTATCTATCTATCTATCTATCTATCTATCTATCTATCTATCTATCTATCTATCTATCTATCTACTGAATTGCAAGGCACATTTCACACTAAGTTAATAATAGTTGTAAAGAACCAGTTGATTCACATGGAAAAGATGTGGTATAAGGTTAATTTTCCATCTAGGATATTATAATTTCTTTGCTCTAGCTAACTGTGCTTGCAGAATCGTGGGTATTGTGGGTCTGTTCTTTCTTTCTTTTTCTTTTTTTTAAAAGGAATGCGCGCATGCGCGCGCGCGCGCGCGCGCACACACACACACACACACACACACTATTTTAAATCAATTATTTGAGAATTTCATACATGTACAAAATGCCTTTTGATTATTTTACTTTCTACTTCATTTAATTCCCCCTGGATCTACCCCTCTCCTGAACACCCACCAACTTTATATCCCTCCCCCTTAAAAAATAACCTACTAAGTTCAATTTGATCTACTTTTATACTCATGAATGTTGGGCCATTCACTGAAACATGGGTAACCCACCAGGGGTCAGAGCCTTAAGGAAAACTGACTTCCCTCCCCTAGTCGCTGTCAACTGTTGTCTTAGTCAGGGTTTCTATTCCTGCACAAACATCATGACCAAGAAGCAAGTTGGGGAGGAAAGGGTTTATTCCGCTTACATTTCCATACTGCTGTAGATCACCCAAGGATGCAGGACTGGAACTCAAACAGGTCAGAAAGCAGGAGCTGATGCAGAGGCCATTGGAGGGATGTTCTTTACTGGCTTGCCTATCCTGGCTTGCTCAGTCCACTCTCTTATAGAACCCAAGACTACCAGCCCAGAGATGGCACCACCCACAAGGGAACCTCCCCCCTTGATCACTAATTGAGAAAATGCCTTACAGCTGGATCTCATGGATGCATTTCCCCAACTGAAGCCCCTTTCTCTGTGATAACTCCAGCTGTGTCAAGTTGACACAAAGCTATCCAGTACAACTGTTAATGGTCCTCTTTTATGGGTTGGGTCTCTGAGCCCTTGCCTCCTCCTTGCTGGTATAACTGGCTTTATCTTGTTCAGGCAATCATAGCTTCTGTAAATTCATGAATGCATTGATCCTGTCATACACATAAGACTGATTGACCGTGGTCCTTGCTAACCCGAGTCTCATATAATCTTTATGTTCCCTATTTCTTGATAATCCCTGAGCCTCGGGAGCCAGAGGTCATAATAAAGATGTTCCATCTGTGGCAGAGCACTCCACAGGAGCTTGTTGATACATTAATCCGTCATGTTCATGGTCCTGTTCTTGGTCTCACCCCTGAACCAGTCATTTCATTTTAACACTTCTTCAGCCTGATTTCATTCCACAGAGGACTGGTTCTCAGCCTGCTCTCTCCCAGCAGATTTTGTTGTTTTTGTCCTTTTTTTTTCACCCATTTCGTTTTGCTAAGTCTTTTCTTCCTGATCTGACCCGGGTTTCTGTTGGCGAGGCTGTAGCTTTACAGCCAGGCTCACATCTTCAAGGCTGCTTGGAAGGTCTGTTAATGGGACTGAAGAGTCTTGCTGCTATTTTCATCTAGGAAAGCCACCTTCAGGTGGTGTCCAACATTTTCTTCTAGCCCTCATTTTCACTTTTATACATTTTAAATTTATGAGCCTGGGAAGACCCCAGAGTTCATGAAGTCCCACCTTTTCATTTACTAAAAAGCATGAACCATAAGCACATGACTCACTCTGAGATTTACAGGCAATTAAAGCAGAGCTGACCCCAGGCTCTGTGTACTTCAATCTGTCTTCTGGTTATCTTTTTTATTTAAACAACTTTACTAAATTGTCATTGCCGAGGAAAGAATTTCTTTTGTCAGATAAATTGAGGGACGAACGAGCTCATTGAATTTAAATATTTTGTATGTTATGAGATTCTTTCAATTAAAAAATTTTTAAATTTAATTCTTCAATAATTTCATATATAGAAATACTGTATTTACATGCTCTTACCATGCCCCTGCCAACTCCTTCTGAAATTCATGACTTATTCTTTAATTATTACTTTTATGTATAACCTGCTGAGTTCATTCTGAGTTCATTGAGTGTGGTTCGTATGTGAGTGTGATTAAGGCTGATGACTTTGCGTTGGATAACCTACCAGGGTAACTGATCACCCCTGAAGAAGACAGACTCTCCCTCTGTTAGCTGCGCACAGCTCTTCATCTAGGTATGAAGATTTATGATACCTTTTCCTCCATCTACTTTGGTGTGCCAGCTGGTGGTGGTGGTGTGCATGTCTTATTTAGGCAACCATATTGTTAAAGTTCCCTGTCACATCCAGAAGGCTTTATCCCACAGATGCTGTCCTGGCTGGCCCCCTGATTCTTTTTTTTTTTTTTTTTTTTTGATTTATTTATTTAGATTATTATTATTAT
>NC_034602.1:37930208-37937306 GCF_900095145.1 Mus pahari | reverse complement strand
GCATTAGTATCTAGGTTTGGTGGCTGATGATGGTGGCCCCCTGATTCTTACCATCTTTCCACCATCTCCCTGACCCCTTCGTGATATTCCCTGAGTCTTAGGCATCATAAGAGGACCGATTGGGGTCTTGGCACACCAAGATCAGTTGTTCACTGTGTTTTGAACAGTTGTCAATTTTATGTGATCTGTCTCCATCTGCTGCAAGAAAAAGCTTCTTTGATGAGGGGTAAGAGTTACACTCATCTTCAGCTATAAGGACAGGTGTTTGGGATTAAATTGGAGATTATACTGGTTTACGAAAGTGGCAGGAGTAGAATCTTGTCCAGGGCTTATGACATCCTTAGCCCCAGGTAGTTGGCTAGGTTTTCAGCCCTAGGCATGAATTCCACCTTCTTGAGTTGGCCCGAAGTCCAGTTAGATAACTATTGGTCACCTCCAACCACCTTGACATTTTGCTTAACACCTTCAGATACTATGAGAGCTAGTCCTCAGAGAGGAGGCTTCTAGGCCAGTCCCCGTTTGATTCTTCCAAGTCTCATGCTGATAGCTTTGAGATGCTTTAAACAGAGTCCTTGGGAAGGAGATTTGTGATTTTGGATCCCAGAGTTGGGTAAGAATATACTATGTACAGCAACTAAATCATTTGAAAAAGGAATATTCTATATTCATGCAGAACTATATAAACACGGCATTATCATTTCTTTAAAGCCAGAGGTTCATATGGGAGTTCTTTTAGATTCATTAATTTTGGGGCCATCTTTATATAGTAAGGTCAAAATGCCAAACATTTAAAAAAGATGCGCTTGCTTGGCCTCCAATATTTTCCCCACAGGGCTTTTTGTATAGGGCTTTTCGGCATTTTCGACTTTGTGTTGAAGCTGGATTCCTATTTATGAAACCTTTAGATTTTCTTTATAAATGTCAAGGTTAAATGGAGGTGAAACCAAACAGTTCTAGGAAAGCCATGAGGCAAATGCTCATCGTTAATCCAAGTCTATTCTCGGGCACTTAGCTTTTCCCAGCCATTAGCATTCAGACACTGTTATTAGCACATAGACACCCAATCACCCATGTGCATTAGCCAAATTAGATGTGTTGATTAAAGATACAAATTATGTGATATGTGTTTATATATCAAAATAAGATGGTTTTAGCTCGACAGGAGAATATTACTTTGCTCTCTCTCTCTCTCTCTCTCTCTCTCTCTCTCTCTCTCTCTCTCTGTGTGTGTGTGTGTGTGTGTGTGTGTGTTCGTGTGTGTGTGTGTTCATGCCCTTGTGTACATGCTCTTGCTTGTACACAAGAGGCATAGAGAGTAATATAAGCTAGCAGAAAAGTCTGTTTTTAATTTTTTCTAAAGAAAATCTGTGGCAAAAAAATCTATTTTCTCCTATTTGTCATGGCATTGCAAGGAGATTTAAAAAATATTAGTGTGACTACAATATGAAATTCCTAATATGTAAGTGTGAAATCAGTCAAGACATCAAATAAATTAAACATTAAAATAGCCAAGTGGAATGTTGGTTGTAGTGTGTTTATGAGCAGTAGAGATTTTCAGTTCCTGTGATGTATGTAGCAAAGTATGATGCTAGCTGGTATCACATCAGGCTTAAGAAGCAAGTCTCGTTTAGTAAGGAGATGCCTTCTGTGGAAGTGATAAACAGATTATCACCTTTCCAAATACAGCTACAGACACTGGTGGCCATCGGGCAGAAGAGGGAGTTCTATAGGCTTTGCAAAATAGCTGTATTTTTGTCTTCTGTGAAACTCACAAGACAGGTTAGAAGCTGTGAGAGATGATCTGCAGTAGAAAGCATCAGAGGAGAGTGAGGAAGAACAGAGTGCTTTCATGTGGCCGCTGCAGCCTGTGCCCTCATCACAAGGCTGTCAAAGCCAGCCTGGCTGTACTCAGGTTCATCAACTATGGCTTCCCGAGGGTGGAAGACGCTTCTTTCTAGGCTACTTGCAACCTTTAATTTTTAATTACATGCTGCAGAAGAAATTAACACAATCTTCAGACAGGTAGCCTTTATACTGTCTGATATTTCCTCTGCAGAAAAAAAAACGCATATACAATAAATAATTGGTTTTTCTTTGACCCTGTGACCTTACTTCATCAAACCTAGATCAGTATGGATTACAAAATACACCACTGTTAATATGTGCACAGAAAGATGATTCTGCTTAGACAGTGATGTGCTGTAGTTTATGAGGTGTATTTTGTGTATTGCATTCAGATGCAAAATTCCGAAGCAAACCATGCCTCTTGAATGAAATATAGACAGGTGATTCCTGGCCCCGTGCTTCCGTGTCTGCGATGTAGTTCCTGTGCTGTTTAGACGTTTGCTTGCCTCTCAGATATCACAGTTGGTGATATGTATGAGAGAGTTTTTCTTTCTCTGTAATTATGCATTATTTACAATCATTAAACTTTTTAAAAAAGATTTAATTATTTATTACATGTAAGTACACTGTTGCTGTCTTCAGACACTGCAGAAGATCTTGTTACGGATGGTTGTGAGCCACCCTGTGGTTGCTGGGATTTGAACTCAGGACCTTCGGAAGAGCAGTCAATGCTCTTAACCGCTGAGCCATCTCACTAGCCCCAATCATTAAACTTTTTATCCATGTAGAATTTATCTTCCCAATAGTTATGACTTTTTTTGTGGTTGTTGTTACTAGTTTTTGTGATCTAGCACATAGCAGTGACTCTTTCAACTAGCAGGAATCAATACCCCTACCCCCCTACCTTTGACCCATTTGTGTAGCCATTCAATAAATGAATGAGCATATTTAACACCTACTATGTGCTGGATAGAAAATTAATATAGCAGAGGGTCCCATTTCAAGCCATATAGATGTGGGATAAGAAGTGATCACAGGGTATAAAGGAGTTCAAAGAATGTTTCCTAACTAAGTCCCTAGTTAGGAAAGGCTTCTTGGAGGGATCGAAATGAATGGCTGTTATCTGGGGATATAAGTTGGAGGTTGAGATATGGTTTTAAATGTAATGATCTGTGTAGTCATTTATCATGAGATTGAGCCAACAAACACTGAGAGAAAAAGAACAATAATATGTGTCCATATAGCACCAAGCATTGGTCTAACCGCTTAAAAGCTACTTAATATTTGTGACAGACAAACAGATGAGTACTATTTTTTTCAGCCTTATTTTTCATGTTGCATTGGGTACAAAGTGGTTAGCAAGTTGCCTGAAATCCCGCAGGTTGTAAATGGAATTGAAACCCATGAATTCTGTCCTCGTAATCCTGCTTCGCATTGTAACACTTCCTCACTACAGTGGTGGCAGGCAAATCCTGCTCTTTTTTTTGGTTGTTTTCCATTAATTAATTAATTAATTAATTATACACCTGGATTGCTAACCTCTCTCCTCCGGGTCTCCTTCCCCCCGCCCCCACTGCAGTCACATAGCCCATGCCCCTATTCCTTCCTCCTGTCTCCTTTGAGAAGGAAGAGCACCCTCCTAACCCGCCCAGGCACCTCAAGTCACTGTGGGACTAGGCACATCCTCTCCCACTGAGGCCAGACCAGACAGCCCAGTTAGGAGAACAGGATCCACAGGCAGACAACAGAGTCAGGGACAGCCCCCGCTCCAGTTGTTGGAGTCCAAGCTACATATGTGTGGGGAGCCTAGGTCTAGCCCGTGTATACTCTTTGGTTGGTGATTCAGTCTCTGAGAGCCCCCAAGGGTCAATGTTAGTTGACTCTGTTGGTCTTCTTGTGGATTCCCTATCCTCTCTGGGTCTCTCAATCCTTCCCCCCAACTCTTTCACAAGCCTCCTTGAGCTTCATATAATGTTTGGCTATGGGTCTCTACATCTGTTTCAGTCAGTTGCTGATTGGAACCTTTCAGAGGACAGTTATGCTAAGCTGCTGTCTGTAAGTATAACAGAGTATCATTTAATAGTGTTGGGGATTGGCTCTTGCCCATAATATGGGTCTCAAGTTTGACTGGTTATTGGTTGTCCATTCCCTTAGTCTCTGCTCCATCTTTGTCCCTGCACTTCTTGTAGGTAAGACAAATTTTGGTCAGAGGTTCTGTGGATAGGTTGGTGTCCTTATCCCTCCACTGGGAGTCCTGCCTGACTACAGGACTCTCCCCCACTCCCGTAGCAGTGGGGGATGTGGAACCTGTAGTGGCCAGATCTTGTTCTTAGTAGCACTGCACACACTGAATTCCTTGCTAGCTTATTGGTTGTGCTGATAAATATGAGCTTTCCAGGTACCAAAGGAGATGAAACTGATGCCATGTAGAAGCAGCAAGTAAGGCAGTGTGCATTCCCGTAGGCATAGGTAAAGATACTCAGCATCCTAGGATGTGCCCCTATGTTGGCCTTTATTAAATTAGATGTGTTGACTAAAGAAACAAATTATGTGTACGCATGTGATTTAAAAGTACTAATCACACCTGTTTATATTTGAATATGTTACAAAACCTTGCTAAGAACAACTGTGGGATTCATACTGTCCATATCTTGGAGATGTGTGCTTCTTAATCTCAGTTGGTATGACTTGTTTCAGCTCTTCATAAAGGAAATGGACTTTGGCAGCAAGAACCTTGGACTTAATTTAGCAATAAAGGCACATGGTTTTCTTTGGTGATGTTTTCATGGTGATGTACTAGTTGATTTATTGTTTTTATTATTATTATTATTATTATTATTATTATTATTATTATTATTACTGGGGCTTTGAGGGAGGTGCCCTAGTCATAGGAGGCTCCAAGATGTAAGGTTACAAATTCATTTGGAATGATATCACCATCTATGTGTTGTTGGTTTTCAGGCATGTAAATGCAAAATCTATGTGGACTCAGGACTTTTACCAAGGTTCTGGAAAGCTCCTGGCACTGGTCCGAGTGTGTCAGTGTCAGATTTCCTTCAAGAATGCCCTGTGAAGCTGTGAAGTTGGAGCCCAAGTGTCAATAGAAACCTCAAGGTATGGATGATTGCACGTTAAGTAAAGTTGCAGGTACAGTGAAGTGGATCCAAAGGGAAGCCGACATGAGCTTCAACCTGCAGTGCTAACAGCTATGGAAGTTTCCAAGTCCATTAGAGCCCAGATGATGCCATCATGTGCCCTAGATGCTAGATGTGGAGCTGCAGCATCTGTTGCTTCTCCTATTGGGTTTAGTCTTGCTTTGGTCTCTTCTGTCCTTGCTACCACACCTTTCCCCCTCAGGAGTATGAATGGTCGATATGTTGTCATTGCATATTAGAAGTAAGTTATTATCATCATTGTTATTTGAGACAGGGTCTCATGTGACTCAGTCTGGCCTTGAATTTACTGTGTAGCTGAGGATGATCATGTGTGTCTGATTCTCCTGCCTCTATTCCCCAAGGACTGGAATTAGAGGCGTATGTCTGCTCCATGCTCGGTTTTATGCAGTGGTAGGAATTGCATACTAGGCAAGCACTCTGCCAACTGAGCTACATCCCAAGACCCTGTAACTTGGGTCTGAATCTAAGGGGGCTCACAATTGTTATTACTTTCAGTCTCCAAGTAGACTTTAAACAACGTTGGATACATTTTTTATTATGATATACCATGATCCTTTGAGGGCTAGGGGCAGCATGTTATGGTTTAAAGCGATGTGGCATGTATCAAGTGAGCAAGGGTGGACATGGATTATTGATCTTCACTTTCAACTTTATTGGATTTAATATCGGTTAGATGTATCAGTGGGCATGCCTGTGAAGACATTTCTGGGGAAGATCCGTTTCGATATGGGTTGTACTACCCCATGGGCTGGGGTCCTAGACTGAATAAAACAGGAGAAGCAGAAAGCCTGATGAGCACGTACCTAATGTAGTGTGACCAGCCACCTCAGCCCCTTGCTGCAATACCTAATGTGTCATGATAAACAAGCCACATACAAATGCCAACCTCTTTTAAGCTGAGAGACTCATGACTTCAATTGGCATATCATCATTAGTAAATGAGTGTGAGTCTGGCGGTAGATGAAGCAGAGAAATTGGTAGAAAGGTTAGGTGTATCAGATGGGTTTTTATTACAACTTTAAGGTAACATATAAGACGGGGCATCATTGTGGCTTTCCACACCTGTGCACCTTTGTCCTTGGTTCCTATTTTACACCATCACCCATTTCTCTTTTCACCGGTCTCTTTCTCCTCCCAAGTACCCTCTGTTTTGATTTCCTGTCACATACAGAAATTTCACATAGGGGAGAAATGATGGACATTGGTCTTTTCTCTCTCTCTCTCTCATTACTCTTTCTTTCTCTTTCCCACCCTTTTTAAAATTTATGTGCAGGAGAAAAATACGTCTGGATTTCTGTGCCTGGCTAACTTTGCTTAAACATGATCTCTAGTTTTATCATTTCCTTGCAAATAAAATGTGTGTTTGCCTGGATTCCTTTGGTATATTCTCAAAAATGGTAACTCTGGATTGTAAATTTGTTTGATTTATGGTATTTTAAATTTACAATAGGGTTATTATATCATAACCCATTGTGTGAATTAAGAAATATTTGAAATATTAAAAAAATTGAGCTTAGTCTATACTGAAAAGAACCCTGAATCCACCCTGGACATTTAACTCAAAAGCATTGTAGTGGTTCGAGTGAAAGGTCCTGGTCATTCAGAGACAAATTCAGAGTCTGACAAGGTGTAGCTACAATCCTGAAAAGGACCTTTGGAACATCACTTCTACATGAGAAACCTTATACCCCAAATTAAGACTGTTTAGCTATAGGCATTTAGGGAACTATGAAATATATTATTTATCCATGAAACTTTCATTTATAATATTGCTTATAATTATAGAATGTAGAAATAAGAATATATAAACACAAGTATTTAAATACAATATTAATAGTTAAGCATTATTTTTAACTTTTATTTAAAAATTTAAGAAAATACTTACTGTTATGCAAATAAACCAACAATATATCAATGGATGAAGCATAAACATTGTAAAATAACATATACTAAAGGTAAAATAAAAAGAGAACAAGTAGGAAAAAGAACAATGTGGTAAACACCTGGCCTTAAGAAAGTGGACTATGTGTCAATACACATTTGTATGTATGTACTTCCTTTTCTTGTGTGTGTGTGT
>NC_034602.1:37885458-37929978 GCF_900095145.1 Mus pahari | reverse complement strand
GAGAGAGAGAGAGAGAGAGAGAGAGAGAGAGAGAGAGAGAGAGAGAGAAAATATTCTTCAACTGCTGCCTGCCTGCCTTGTTTTTAAATATTTATTTATTTATTTTTATGTGTATAAGGGTTTTATTTGCATGTATATAGGTGCACCACATTCATGCAGTGCCCACAGAGGCCAGGAGGCTATCAGATCCCCAAGGACTGGCGTAGCAAGTTGTGAGTCACCTGAGGATGCTGGGAACCAAACCTGGGTCCTCTGGAAGAGCAGTGAGTGCTTTTAACTACCAACTGGTCCCTCTAGCCCTTCCACCTTACATTTTGCGGCAGGGTCTCTTGCTGAATCTGGAACCCAGTGACTTGGCTAGGGATCCCCTTGTCTCTGCTTCCCCAGCACTGGAATTGCAGGCATGCACCACCATGCATGGGTCTTTACGTGGGTGCTGGAGATGGAACTCAGGGCCTTGTACTTGTACGGCAAAAACTTTATTGATTGGCCCATCTCCCCATCCCTACATAGCTTTTACTTTTATTGAATATTACAGAGACACCTGAATCTCCTCCCGTCACTACGGGCATGCCTGTGGGACAATCTCATACTGATCGTGGGGATTTTCACATAAAAATGAATATTGAATGCAAATAAGAAATTAAGTTGAAATAGGCTTTATTACTATTTGTTTTGGAGGCTGAGGGTGAAGCTCATGGTGCTTGAGTACATACATCAATGAGCTGACAGTAAGATCAGGTCTGTTGTATCTGCCTTTGCTGATGCTGGGCAGATTTTCGTTCCCATTCACTTTGTTGGAAGCATTTCTTTCATCGAAGCTAAGGTAGTAGTTGGCACTATGTTCTTGGTGTGTCCTGAGGCTCTCTGTGTATTCTGAATCTGTGAACCTGTGTATGTGTGTAGAGATTTCCCCTGGAAGGCCCAGCCAAATTCCTTACTGCAGTCAGTTTTCCAGTGACGATCTTTCTTTAGGGTTAAAATATCACTTAACATTTTCAATTTAATTTTACAAGCAAGATTGCCTTTTGGACTTGAGGTTTCTCCCAAACTCCTGAATGTTGACATAAAATACTTGGATGAAGCAAAGGAACAAAAAAAGGCCATGTGATCTAGCCACTTTGCTTTCTGAGTTTGAAAGTGAAAATTTCCTTCTGACAGAAAAGGGGACGGGCTGCTGCAAACCCATGCCAGAGAAATTTCATAAAAGATTTGTTTATTTTCTCTTTTTTATTACATATTTTTTATAATTCACTTTTCAAATGTTATGCCCTTTCCTAGTTTCCCCTTCGAAAACCTCCTATCCCATCCTCCCTCCCCTGCTCACTAACCCACCCACTCCTGCTTCCCTGTCCTGGCATTCCCCTATACTGAGGCATAGAGCCTTCATAGGACCAAGGGCCTCTCCTCCCATTGATGTCCAACAAGGATATCCTCTGCTACATATGCAGCTGGAGCCATGTGTACTCTTTGGTTGGTGGTTTAGTCTCAGAGAGCTCTGTGGGTACTGGTTGGTTCATATTTTGTTCCTCCTATGGGGCTGCAAGCTTCTTCAGTTCCTTCGGTCCTTTCTCTAGCTCCTCTATTGGGGACCTTGTGTTCAGTCCAATGGTTGGCTGATAGCATCCACCTCTGTACTTGTGAGGGACTGGCAGAGCCTCTCAGGAGACAGCTATATAAGGCTCCTGTCAGCAAGCACTTGTTGGCATCCACAATAGTGTTTGGGTTTGGTGACTATATATGGGATGAATCCTCAGGTGGGGCAGCCTTTGGATGGTCTTTCCTTCAGTCTCTGCTCCACACTTTGTCTCTGTATCTCCTCCCATGGGTATTTTATTCCTCCATCTAAGAAGGACTGAAGTATACATACTCTGATCTTCCTTCTTTAGCTTCATGTGGTCTGTGAATTGTACCTTGGGTATTCTGAGCTTCTGGGCTAATGTCCACTTATCATTGAGTGTATACCATGTGTGTTCTTTTGTGATTGGGTTACCTCACTCTGGATGATATCCTCCAGATACATCCATTTGCCTAAATTTCATGAATTCATTGTTTTTAATAGTTGAGTAGTACTCCATTGTGTAAATGTACCACACTTTCTGTATCCATTCCTCTGTTGAGAGACATCTGGGTTCTTTCCAGCTTCCAGCTATTATAAATAAGGCTGCTATGAACATAGTGGAGCATGTGTCCTTATTACATGTTGGAGCATCTTCTGGGAATAGCCCAGGAGTGGTATAGCTGGGTACTCCAGTAGTACTATGTCCACATTTCTGAGGAACTGCCAAACTGATTTCCAGAGTGGTTGTACCACTTTGCAATCCCACGGACAATGGAGGAGTTTTCCTCTTTCTCCACATCCTTACCAGCATCAGCTGTCACCTGAGTTTTTGATCTTAGCCATTCTGACTAGTGTGAGGTGGAATCTCAGGATCGTCTTGATTTGCATTTCCCTGATAACAAAGGATGTTGAACATTTCTTAAAGTTCTTCTAAGCCATTCGGTCTTCCTCAGTTGAGAATTCTTTGTTTAGCTCTGTACCCCATAGGGTTATTTGGTTCTCTGGAGGCTAAGTTCTTGAGTTCTTTATATATATTGAATATTAGCTCTCTATCGAATGTAAGGTTGGTAAAGATCTTTTCCCAATTTGTTGGTTGCCGTTTTGTCCTATTAACAGTGTCCTTTGCCTTACAGAAGCCTTGTAATTTTATGAGGTCCCATTTGTCAATTCTTGGTCTTAGAGCATAAGCTATTGTTCAGGAATCTTTCCCCTGTGCCCATGTGCTCTAGAATCTTCCCCACTTTCTCTTCTATTAGTTTCAGTGAATCTGGTTTTATGTGGAGGTCCTTGATCCACTTGTACTTGAGCTTTGCACAAGGAGATAAGAATGGATCGATTTGCATTCTTCTACATGATAACCACCATTTGAACCAGCACCATTTGTTGAACATGCTGTCTTTTTTTCCACTAGATGGTTTTAGCTCTTTTGTCAAAGATCAAGTGAGCATAGGTGTGTGGGTTCATTTCTGGGTCTTCAGTTCTATTCCATTGATCTACCTGCCTGTCATTTTACCAATACCATGTAGCTTTTATAACTATTGCTCTGTAGTACAGCTTGAGGTCTGGGGTGCTGATTCCCACAGAAGATCTTTGATTGTTGAGAATAGTTTTTGCTCTCCTGGGTTTTTTGTTATTCCAAATGAATTTGAGAATTGCCCTTTCTAAATCTATGAAGAATTGAGTTGGAATTTTGATGGGGATTGAATCTGTAGATTGTTTTTGGCAAGATGGCCATTTTTACTATATTAATCCTGCCAATTCATGAGCATGGGAGATCTTTCCATCTTTTGAGGTCTTCATCGATTTCTTTCTTCAGAGACTTGAATTTCTCGTCATATAGATCTTTCACTTGCTTGGTTAGAGCCACACCAAGGTATTTTATATTATTTGTGACTATTGTTAAGGGTGTTGTTTCCCTAGTTTCTTTCTCAGCCTGTTTATCCTTTGAGTAGAGGAAGGCTACTTGAATATGGGAGGGGCCTGTGGACTGTCCAATATAATAAGGCAATGGCAGTGGGTAGATGTCAGTCTTTAATGATCCTTCTTAGCAACTTGTAGAGACATGACCCTTCTTGGCTTTGGAAATAAGATCTGTCCTATTCAGAGAGTCATGGAGGGCACTGTGGCTAGGAACCCACATCAACTTTGAGAGCTGCCCCTAGGTGACAGTCAGCAAGAAAACATGGGCTTCAGCTTGAGAGGAAATTGCTTCCTGCTGTTGGTTATTTCTTGTGGTTGCTTTTGGAAGGTAGTTGGCTGGAGGCCAACTCTTAGTTCTTACTCCAAATTCCTTGTGACGCTCCATCCAGAATTGGTCACAATGTGGCAGCTGCTTCCTCCCAGGGTAGCAGAAGAGAAGGTCTGGAAAAATCAGCCTGATTGTGGCATCATGGAGTCACCGAAGGAGCATCCCATGATTTTGCCACATTCTATAGCTTTGAAACAATCTCAGGACTCTCCTCCAAAGGAGATAACACAAGGATTTGATGACCTAGAGATGCAGATTATACAGGACCATATTGCATGAAGCAAGAGATGTAGATATTAAACTTATGTGGGGCCTCAAGCAATTGGTGATTCTTTGATAGGCTACATGTAAGAAACCCTGTGGAGTTACAGAAAGGGGAAAACAAGCAAAAAGTTCCTTGGGGTCTGCCTCATAATTCTCTGACAGAGTTCATTTGGCAAAAGGTCAAAATGAATAAATGGCTAAGTAAGTGGTCAGATGTGTAGCCTTGATTGACATTACAGATTTAGTCACATTCTTCTATTAAAGGGTTTTGGAGAGAGAGAGAGAGAGAGAGAGAGAGAGAGAGAGAGAGAGAGAGAGAGAGAGAGAGAATGTAGAGGTTAGAGGAGATGACAAGCTGCAGGAGCTGCTTCTCCCCTTCCACCATGTATGTTCTGGGAACAGTACTCAGGTTATCAGTCTTGGTGGCAAGGACCTTTAGAGGAAGTCATCTGCCCCTCCATACCTCTCTCCTTACACATGATATACTTGGTCCAGGGTGGGCAAGTGACTAACCTAAAATCTCCAAGTGCATCTGAGCAGCTGCAGGCCAGAGCAAAAGGATACTGAATTTTCATCCGACACTCCCTGTTCCATTGGGCTTCCTTCTATACTTGGAATCTGGTCCAAGCTTTCCGTCTTTGCCAGCGGCTAGGAAATTGACTAGCGAGCTCTATGTTGGACACGACCTGGCAGTCAGCTGCTGCTCTGAAGCCCTCAGTTTAACAGTTTCACGTGGGAGCTCAAAACCGGCTGTGACCACAGAAATTAGCAACTGTTCTAAACTGAGGGGTTCATTCCACTCTTTTTCCTTGACAACTGCTAAACTTTTACCCATCAGCCGTTGTTTCTTACAATTTGAAAAATAGAAGATAATGTTTTTTACAATAATTATCACAACATTGTGCTAACTTGTGAAATACCCGTGTAAGTTAATGGTGTAAATAATGCCAAAAAGGAGACTTGTGTTTTCCTCAAGACACACAACAATCCCCAGTTAATTATAATCCCCAGTGTTGTTGGGTGGACAACTGGACGGATCATGTGGTGACTTATTTTTCATCTCTTTCTGTCTCCAAAGGCAGTTTGAGCTGGTTTCTGAGGCAGCTTGTGAACTTATCCGCAGCATGGCGTTACCTCTATTTCCCCACCCATTTTCAGAGCTTCTGGTCTCTGTTGCTACTGACTCTATGATGAAACATTGAATTCTGGCTGCATCTCACATGCTGTGCCTTGAAATAGATGCTCGTAGGACCCTTTACTTCTTTATCTGGGCAGAGTCTTTGGGAGGTCAGGCGGGACACACCAGAATGTTGTTTACCAAACATAAAACCTCTGTCAGGTTCAAAGGGTGAAAACTTCTACCTGCTTCTTTCCTAAGGGGACCTCAGGGAAGTGATTCTGTCAGTTCTGATTCAGGGCAAGGAAGTGGAGCTTGTATCTTTGATTTCCTGGGACTCTCCTCAGCTGGTGACTCCGGGGTGGAGTGGAAAACCAGCCCATTCCTGAAAACAGCCCTGAAGAGTTTTCTTTTCATGTCCGGTGCTTGCTCACTCCATGGCTCACCAGTGCTTCTGACTCCAAATTGTGAACTGCCAACTCAGTATGGATCCCTCTTCTTTCCCCTCCCACTTATTGATCTTCCTCTGCCCAGCACTTCTACGTCTCTCTGTCTTTGAGGGAAGTCAATATCAAGAGGGCAGTAACAGGACTTAACTGGGAAAGCAGGGGTTTGATGTGAGGCAGTCAGCACAGTTCGATTCAAAGAGGAACCATGAGCCCCAGAGCCAGTTGCTCCCAGCCTTAGGGAATGGAACCAGTGTTGCCTGTTCTTCCTGGTTGTTTCTGCTGGCAGGATTAAATTAGAACCAGGTGTTAAGTAATGAGCCCAATCCCTGTCACAATGGTGGAGACTCAATGAATGATACTTTCCTCTAGAGGATATATTTTCTTTAATAGCAATAATAAAAATTCACAGTGTATTTGCAGTCTTTATAAAATTTCTTACTGTTTTTTTTTTTAAATGCATTGATCTTATTTTGACATTACAGCATTACTGTATATATTAGGAGGTCAAATTTTATTTTATCGACAATGTTTTTCTCTTTTCCTCTTTCATTTTTCTCCTTCCCCTTCCCTCTCCTCTTTATTTGGGACAGGATTTCACTCTGTCACCCAGGACAGAGTGAACTTCCCGTCCTTTTCCTTTACCTCTGAATGCTGGCACTGTAGGCACAAACCACCAGGTAGAAAAGCTTGTTCCCCATAAACACGAAACTTCTCTGGGTGTCTCGGCTACTGCCCTGGCAGATTTTCTTTATACTACTGAATATCATCTGGAATTGCTTGTCTACATATTTATAACCTTAAGTGAAGGAATAAATGTCCAGACTCTATAATTTTAAAATTATTTTATTTTATTATTTTTTTTATGTGTATGAGTGTTTTTGCCTGTAAGTAGGTCTACACAACACAAGCATGTAGGGATATCAGAGGCTAGAAGTGGGCATCAGATTACTTGGAACTGGAGTTATAGATAGTTGTGAAATTCTGTGTATGTGCTCGGTACAAAACTTGGGTCCTTTGGGAGAGTAGCCCATGCTTTTAACTGCTGAGCCATCTATTGAGCTAACTAGCTTCTTCCCTCCCTCCTTCCCTCCCTCCTTCCCTCCCTCCTTCCCTCCTTCCCTCCATTCTTCCCTCCTTCCCTCCTTCCCTTCCTCCCTCTCTTCTTCCCTCCCTCCTTCCCTTCCTTCTTTTCTTCCTTCCTCCCTCCTTCCCTCCCCCTCCCTCCTTCTCTTCCTTCCTCACTCTCTCTTTTTATTTCTGACAGTTTGGCTCCGTAACGCAGGCTATCATAAAACTTGCCTCATAGCCCAAGCTATCCTCAAATTCACAGTCCTCCTACCTTAGCATTATAGGTATGTAACAACAACATGTTTGTCTGTCTTTTACTGTTTTGATCTTAACTGTACCCTCATTGCTCTTAAATATGTCTCTTGAATGAATGGATCAATACTATCACTGGCTTTATTTTGGCATACTAGGAAACCTAAACTTAGAAATAGTTAAGTGCCTGGTTAAGGAAGTTACTAACTTACTTAATCTTAAGATGGAAGATGGAAACCTGATCTTTAATTTGGATTCTGGAACTCTAGAATCCATGGACTTAACTGCCATTCTTCTAAGGCTCTTGTTTGGAAAAACTTTTTATAGTGAGCCAGTGTGTTTCTCAAAGTCTATGATCAATTATATCATGGGGACACTGTATTCAGTGTATGTGATTTAGCAAAGAAAGCTTTGAACAAAGACCTAGTTTTTAAAGCTTTCCTTTAACTAGGAAAACAAAGTGTATATTACAAAAAAGAGAGCAATTTAAGAATATTCTGGTCAAATGCTCAAAAATTGGAGAGGAAAATATAGGACGATGTTTAGCCAGTCGCCAGTGCAAAGATCAGAATTGTTTCTGGTTCCAAGCTGTCTTCAGATGCTGAAGTCCCTTGTATCAAACAACATAGTATTTATATATCCTCTCATTCACTTAAAATAAAATCTGGGCTACTTATAGCACCAGATACACTGTAGGCCATTGCAATGTTATTCAGAGAATAAAGATAAGAAAGTCTATATATGTTCAGTAATTGCTTCTTAGTTCATTTTGATCTTCAGTTGCTTGAATCTGCTGATGTGGTATGTAGTGACACAGAGGACTGACTGTATAGAAGTCCTTCACATCTGAGGAGCTTATGGCTCATGGGAAAAGCAGAATGGGTTATGATGCAATGTATGGAATGTAATACTAATGACTTTTATAGGGCTTCAGGGACATCACAATGACAGCAGAAAGAAGGGATGTCCAGTAGCTGGGAACTAACTGATGAAGTACTATTTGCTCCATCAGAGGGTTTTGACTTTATTCTCCAGGTGAGAAAGTTCTTAAGAGGAAATTATCTTATAGACTCCATAGAGTACAATTGGCAATGTCTTGGAACACTTCTTTCTTTGAGCTCAAAATGGCTGCTAGCAGGAAGAGGACAGTGATATGGGCTAAATATCTTACAACGTAAGGAGAGCTACCATAGTAAAGGATACACTGCTTTCAACAATTAGTGGTGCTTAGACTGAGAAATTCTGGTTTCAGGAGGAGTGGTAAGTACTTTAAGTGAATGAACAAAGAGGTCAAGAAGAGAGAAAGAACAGTTACTAGCAGGAAGAAATCAAAACCAAAGCAAGCTGGTTTGAACTTCCTACAGTATTGTAGTTTGAAGGTGAAATGGTGTTTGAACCCTTTGTCTTCAGCTGATTTTGTTGATGGGGAAGGTTGTGGAATCTTTAGAAGGTGAAGCCTTGCTGGAGGAAGCGGACCACTGGCTGTGGGCCCTGGAGTTTTATTGTCTGGATCCTATTTCCTGCTCATTCTCTGCTTTCTGCTTTTGGATGTGGTGTGACCAGAAAACCTCTCACGCCTACTGCATGTAGTCCCCACATGAAGGAATACATCCACTCAAACTGTTAGTCCCAATGAATGTAAGCATGTTAATTAACACACATGGGTCATCCAGGCAGACATCCAAGCACATAGATGCAGAACTCAAAGAAATATGATTTTGTAGTCATGACTGTAGAATACTGGATAAAGCTAGAGACATTAGATTTCCTGGGAGGATGTTGAAGATGAAAACAGGAGTAGGTTTAGAATATTACTTTCAGAAATATTCAGAGGAAAGAAGACAGAGGGAGACGAGCTGCTGACAAATCAAAGAGCAATATCCTAGGAGCTAGAGGGTTAGGGATAGGCAAGTTGAAGAAGCCCAGGATTGCAAGAAGAATTGAATGCTTGCTACAGTCCAGTGTTGCAGCCAAAAGGAGAGCTAGAAAGCACCTTATTAGTTGCTTGTCTTCTAACTTGACAAAGGGAACTTATGGAGCAAAGAAAGTGCGTGTTTTGGCTTACAGCTTGAAGGTTCAGTTTATCTGCAGAAGAAGACATGGTAGAAATATGAGGCGGCTTATAACATTGTATTACACTTAGAGGAGGGGAGGAGAGAAAGAGGTGTTTCTATGGTGATTTTAAATTCAGTCAGACTGACAGCGAATGTTAACCATCACAGCATCATCCATTCGGTTTGCGAATTCACCAACATGGGTGACCTTGAGAAAGACATCTTACTGGTTTGCTGGTGGCTGAAACTTAATTTCAGTTTTGGGTTGAGTCGATGGCAGTATCAAAGTGCAGATTAGAGACTGCAGAGGCTTGGCTCAGAAAGGTGAGAGAGAGAGAGAGAGAGAGAGAGAGAGAGAGAAGTAAGAATGAAGGGTATTACAGACAAGTCTTCCCAGTGAGGTCACATTTAGTCCCTTGCTGCTTACGGGTCAATGCTGGCAGTGGATGTGAAAATGACAACTCTTCTCTTTGTGTCTCATCATCAATGAAGGCAAGATTTAGACCAAATTCTGATTTGCACACCAGTGTGGGTTGACAAAGCATGTATTACCCAGCAAGCAGAGAGTTCAAATGTCCTGAAGGTATCAGGAACATCCTCCTTGATGACCTTTTTAGTGAGACAATCTTCACTTTAATGGCAAGTTTGCGAGGCTCATGTGACAGTATTCCAGGGGTATAATTTCATTGTTCTCTAGTAATTATCAGACAACAGAACTCTCTGACCCAGTGTCAAGTGTCATTCACCATTTTTAAAATTAAAGGGTTTTATTTATTTATTTATTTATTTATTTATTTTTCTATTTATTTATTTTTCTATTTTCATCAAGCATAGCTGTTACCATGTATCAAATAGTGTGGACCCCAAATTCAGGTCTTCTACAAACGTCAGGATGCAACTTTTCTTATAAATGGACATTGAAGTCGTAACTAAGTAAGATGAGCTGGGTGAGGATTAATCATAAATCCAGTGGCCTTATTAAAAGGTAACACAAAACCCATAAGGAACCATAAAGCAGCTCAAGAAGACTGAGAAGGAGACTGAAGAGATCCAAGTGCCAGACTGAGAACACTGAGGCATCACCAGGAGCTGCCATATGCTAGGGTGTCAAGGGGGGCATTCTCTAGAGCCTTCTGCAGAGACATGGCTGTGCTGACAGAGCCATGAGAAAGTTCCTATTGCTTTAAGATACTCAAAGTAACTCTTGATGGTACTTGCTGAGGTAGCTTTATGACATGACTCTAGCTGGGGATGGGCTCTCAAATATTTAAGCCAATTCTCATATCTTCTTGATGTCATAAATCTCATCAATCGACATTCGTTTCTAGTATTCATGATGCTAGACAATGAGCCACTACTTATACTAAGTGATGTCAGTTCCTATAGCATAACTAAGTTCTGTGTTCACACTTAAACAGCTATGGTCTAGGCCATTAGCCATGTGCTTTTGTCTGGGGCTTTGAATGAGGAAGATCCTACTTTTAAATTCCACCCTTAAGTTGTCCTCTTAATGGTCGTGTAAATGAAGGTCTCCACTCTTTGCTGCCTAGTAGATAGTGGCCACCTTCCTTAACATATGGATTTCCTCAACACAGAATCTTATTTCATCAAGCAACAAGGGGTATGACACAATGTAACCTAATCACCAAGTGACACCCATCACCTTTGAAGCCATGTTATGTTGATTGGAAGCCAAGTCACACCTTCTCTCAGCATCCAAGGGGAGGTGATTACAGCAAGGCACAAATACCAGGAACCAAACTCATGTAGGGTCAATTTATTTACTATACCAATCCTTGCACTATATGATGGATTCTGAAGACAGCTGAAGAAGGGACCAATAATCATGTTGGGATCTTCAGCATTGAACAGAAACTTTGGCAGAGAACGAGTATTCTGATTGAATAAAGGTATGGATAGTTGCCAACACCCAATCAAAATAGAATAGAGTTCTTCTGAAGCTGCATCAGTGATAAGACTGCTACTTTTAGCAGCCTCAACGTGAGGATATTTATATTAAGATTTATCTCTAAGATAGGATTTGAAGTAGAGTCCTACATTTGCTCTCTACCTCTAGATTTGTGTTCATAGACATGCTGAGTACATTAGGAATCAAGGACATTTTCAGTATGGTGCATAATGAATGACTCAGTGTGAACCCCAGCCAGCCAGAGAAACTTGGAATAGAGGAGTCTACCTTCACGCTCTAACCAGAATGCCGGTGTGGTGAGGATTTACAGGGGCCTTTTTGGAAGTCCCCAAAGGCAGCATTAGTATTGATAATTTCCATGAATGGATGAGGCTTCAAGCGAGACACCTTTTTTTTTTTTTTTTTTTTTTTTTAAATGAGAACTTGAAGCTTTTAAGGAGTTAAAAGAAGGGATAGGGACCTTGAATGTAAATTTGGAATAGCAGAAACTAAGACTGAAAGCAGTGTCTGAGGAGTGAACACATATGTGGACAGAAGCCCTGGAGCCACCAGCTTCTCTCAAAAGCTGTCCTGGCTGACTGATGGAGACATATGGAGTCTCAGTGCCTGTTCTATCTGCCTGTCTCCATGAAGCATCTACTATATCTACTACAGTGCCTGTCAGGTTATTCATCCAATTACCTACCTGTACCTTCAACTTCTGTTTTATGGCTTTTTTGATTGTTTCCTTTCTCATTTAGGCATAAATTTGGGGTAAGAGTTCTCCTTTATGTAGTTTGTTTTGTATCCTGATTAGAACAGATGTTTTTTAAAATATACATCTGGTTATAGACTATAAGAGAGCTCAAGCTGGGCTCTGCCAATATAAAAGTGAGGCTAGGTTTTCTGGGGTGTGTGTGTGTGTGTGTGTGTGTGTGTGTGTGTATGTGTTATTAGAAACATTTTCCTTTCTCATTCCCAATCCAAGCCATCAAGGCAAGTGTCTTTTTTTTTTTTTTCAAAAAGTTGTTTATTCATTTAAAAAAATACGTGCAGTGCATGCTTGTGTGTCTGAGTGAGTTTAAGTGTAACATGTGAATGCAGATACCCATGAAGGCCAGGGATATTAGATACCCTGGAGTTACAGGTGGTTGTGAGCTAACTGCTGTGGGTGTTAGGAAATGGTCCTCTGGAAAAGCAGCAAGTTCTCTTAATCACCAAGCCATCTCTCCAGACACAAGGAAAGTGGCTATTTATTTACTTGTTTATTTATGTGATGACACTGGTTGCAAATAACGTCGTTAAACGAAAGTAGAATAGAGTGTTCTGTGACAGACACTGGGGATGCCGAGAAAAAGAGCATGGACTTGGTTTCTTCTCTTAAATATGTCCTCACAAAATTGCTAAGGGTGCAGACATTTCTCATCACTGTCCTGCTCAAAGGTTTTTAGCATTAACCTTGCTTCTTCCATTCATTCGACAGATGGTTACTGAGCAATTGATGCAGCCCCACGTTGCCCTTGACTGGAGATACTGAATACACCAGCACGCAGCACGAGGTGTCTGCATCCTTGATCACTATTTACTTTTTCAGAAGAACTTTGATAGATAGATATACAATAGCAATTTTAAGGATCTTTCCAGATTACAACATGCGCTTGAAAGAAAAAAACAGAAATGTGGGATAAGTAGTCTAGACGTTTCTTCTTTACAACGGAGAGCTATGTATTCTTCCTGAGAAGGTTACATTTGAGTTGACATGTGAAGAGTGTGAAAAGATGGAGACAGAAGGTGTGATGGCAGCATCAGGCACAAAGGGCTTAAGATGGGAGATACCAAGATAGAGTAAAAGGATAGGAGGAATGCAAAGCAGCAGAAATAAATTTCTAAAGTTTAATGTGCAAAGTGGGAAACTTTTGAGAAAAGTGAGACATACACAGTGGTTAGAACTTCTAGGCTAAGGCAATGTCTTCTTGCCTGTAGTGCATAGCCATGAGAATTTAGGTGAGTTAGTTGTACAACATTATTTACATTCTAAAGATATAATTTTAGAAGCCCTGATGGTAATCCTTGTGTGTGTGTGTGTGTGTGTGTGTGTGTGTATGTGTGTGTGTATATATGTATATGTGTATATATGTATATGTGTATATGTATATAGGCACACACACACACACACACACACACACACACACACACACACACACACACACACACACACACACACACACACACACACACATTGGGTGAGGCCAGGAAGAATGGCTACAGGGAGAATTTCATGACTGAAGTGGGACTTTAAGAAACTGGTGACTTAGATTTGAGCTGTGGAGGTACAGAGGTATTCTGGTTTCTTTTCTGTTACTATAACCAAAATCAACCTAGAGGAAGTGTTTATTCCTTCTGATACTTCCAGGTCACAGTTCATCATTGAGTGAAGTTAGGGCAGCACCTTGAAGGCAGGAACCAAGGAAGAATGTTCCTGACTGACTTAGTCTCAGGATCACTGGCCTAGGGATGGCACTGCCTGAAGTGACTAGGTCCTTCTGCATCAATAAACAATCAAGACAATTCTTCATAGACATAGCCACAGGTCAGTCTGACCAAGGCAATCTGTCAAATGAGTCTCTTTCCTTAGGCAACTCTAGTTTTTTTTTTTTTTAAATGAGTTTGATAGTTGAAGATTACTAATATCTTCAACAGATGGACGTAGATCTTAGATGCATTTTCTATATAGGGTTGCCTGGGTTCATGAATGACTCAGAGATCTAAAGGAAAGGAAAGTAGTCAAAGTTAATTCTAGTCTGTTACCTTGAGTTATTGTTATATACAGATTTATTGAGATGGGGAAGATTGAATGAAAAATGCTTAAAAAGAAGGTGGAGTTCAAGAAATCTAATGGACATGACAAATTTAAAATATATTTAGCTACTGCAAATGAAGACTTAAGGATGGGATGGAGATGGTGAGAGGACAAACGTTTGGCACTTGCGTGCACATGAGTGTTCTTTTAATGTTTAAGGTAGATGGGAGTCCTTGAAGAAGAATAAGCACAAGAAGAGAAGTAAGCTTTGAAGAAGCATTTTTAGTAGTAAGTGACAAAAATATGTTTATCATACTTAAAAAAAAGAAGAAGAAAGAAAGAAAGAAAGAAATTACCTGGAAGGATTCTGGGGTTTGTCCTAGTTAGCTTTATCTGTCAACCTGACACAGCCTAGGGTCACTTGAGAATGGCCTCTCATTTGATGGATTGTCCAGATTAGATTAGCCCTGTGGGTATGTCTGTGGGATAATCTTGATTGTTAATCATACAGAAGGACTTAGCTCACTGTGGGAAGCACCATTCTCTAGAAAGGTGGTCTGGGATTTATAAGTTCTGTTCTATCTGAGCATGAGTGGTGGGTGGTAGGCTACAAGGGAGGTTATAGCATTTAAGAACCATTATTAAAAAATATGACTTGAAAAAAATTAAAGTTACATTAGTCTCATTTAAACTTTGCTCTGACTACTTTCCAATAACTTAATTACCAAATATTATCATATTGTTTGCTATGATTTCAACACTGGAATTTGGAAAGGGACAAAATTCAATTTATCCTCACCCTCTAGCTTTTAAGGCTAATATCCCTTACAGCCTCCTCCAGGAAGCATTTCTAGATTCTCCAGTGGCTAAGACCCAGACACCTCAGAGTAAGAACACCTGGGATACATATCAACTGGATGTTTGACTATAATATAATTTTAAAACAAATTGTTTATTCCCCATTCTGCCTGCAGACTTATACAGTACTGAATCCCCAGCTTTGGCACATAGGGGACTGGCTCTTTAAACCTACTGGTTTAGCCCATGTAACAAATGACTGAGGTGGAATCCACAGTGAAAATACAATAATCAGTCAGTCTATTTAGTGCAATGACTGAAGCAGGCTGAGGTGAGTGAAGAGATTATTTATTCCATTTCTGGAGCTATGGCTAGACTTTAATGTAGGGAGGTAGGAGCCTAATGACAGGTGATAGTTCATGGGGGTTCTGCTTTCATCGATGATGTCATGCCTTTATCTTAGGAGTGAGTTAATGTCATATGGTTTAGAATCTGAAGAATTTTTCAGTCTCAAGTTGTGTGCACTTCCTCTTTACCTGGTGGCACTATTATGGGTTTCTGTTGGAGGTAGTGCATAAGAGTTTGAAGTAGGTCACCAGAAATCATCCATTGAAGGTTATCACAGTCTCTGGTTCCATTCTCACTGTGTGCTTCCTGTTCCCTCATGATGTGACCAGGCCCCACTATGTGTTCCCTCCACTGTGATGTAAGCAGTGCTGCTGAGAGCTAAAGACATCATTTTTGTCTTACCTAGCACGTGACCTTGCATGCTGCAGTGTAGCGCTGACCAAATTTAAATCCTGGGCATGATGATTCCCCACTACCATTTTATCATATTATATTGTTTAGAAGACTTAAGTCACTGGATTCAGATTACATTTGCAGGAAAGGGTTACATGAGGTTGTGAATACCAGGAGGCAGGGGTCACCAAGAGACACCTCGCCATCTCTGTGCAACATGTTTATAATGTTTACTTCAAATTGTGGTTGTTGCAGGCTGGCTTGGCTGTTGTCTGGCTCTTTGAATAACAATATCCAATTCTCTGGTTGGTATCTGGAGCCTGACACTAGGTAAATATTCCTTATGTGTTAAGTGAATGAAGGAGTAATTCAGGATCCCACTGTTGGGCATAAGCATCACTGGGAGAAAAGTTAGGTCTGTCTGCAAAGCTCTGTTCTTTTCACACATCACTGCTTCCCATGAGCATAAGGGGAAAAGGATGGAGTAGTGTTTTAGAAGAACCATTGGATCATCAGTGAAGACCACTGCACACCCTGTTCTTACCAATGTCACTAAAGTGTCTACTGCTGAGTAGCTCTTCACTTCCTAGAACCTAGAAAACTGGCTTTGATGTTGGCTAGTTGAACTAATAAAATGCTTTCTTGTTTTAAATTTGTAATTTTGTTTTAAAAAACTTTGTCCCTCACCCCTGTGTGTGTGTGTGTGTGTGTGTGTGTGTGTGTGTGTGTGTGTGTGTGTCTTTGCTTTCATGTATCTGGTTACCATGCATGTGTCTGGTGTTATTGGAGGCACCAAAGGGCTATGGCTATAAAAGGACATCGAACTTCTTGGAAATGGAGTTACAGATGACTGTAAGCCACCGTGTGAGTGCTGGTACTAGAACCCAGGTCCTCTGGAAGGTCAGCCAGTGTTCTTAAACACTTAAGTAATCTCTCCAGATCCCAACTTTAATTTTTTTTTATTAGTCAAACAGTTGAAAGAGTTCAAATATGCCTGTATAGAATTTAAAAAAAAAGAAACTTGAAGGAGAAAGTTATTGTTTTCTTATCATCTCATAAACATTTTTAAAAGGTTTTAAGAGCATATACATGTGTGTGTATCTGTATGTTGGTATGTGAACATGAGCAATGGTGTCCACGGAGGCTAGAAGAATGTGTTGGATCCCTTGGGTATGGAGTTACAGGCACATGTGAGCTGCCTGATGTGGATGCTGGGAACAGAACTCAGGTCCTCTGCAAGAGCAGTAAACACCGAAGCCACTAAGCTTCTCTACAGGCTTCTTCATGAACTTGTAGCATTGGATAATACCTCTAGTATCTTCCCAGATTTAATTCAGAATTTAAGAAACAAAGCACTTACTATGTATTGTGTGGGGTACAGTAGACTGTCAGATGTAGAAGGTCTTAACAGCAGTTTCAGCTGTTTCTCTGTGGCCCGAGAGACACTCTTATTCTCTCTGAACCCAAACCCTTCATCTTAAAATGTTTCCTGTACTCTATGCCTGTGGAAATTCCTAAGAGACTATATGTATGAAGAGGCTGCTGCTTATTAAATTTTTCAAGTAAATGGCAGATTCATCGGTTCCTACCAAGTCTCTAGGAGATAAATTAACTTTAAAATAATAATGCGGACTGCATGGAGGAGAAGGCAGGCTGGTAAACAGTTACCTCCCAGTCTAGAGTTAGCACAAAATCTTCCTCAGAGTTTTGACTTTGGAGGGAAGATAGCTTCCTTAATGATGGAACAGTCTAGAAAACGCCCACTGGGATGTGGGGGTTGGGGAATGTCCTATGTGTTTGTACTGAGAATTGAGCAGTCCTCAGATGACCTGGATTTTCATTCTGCTGCTCAGTGAGCCATCCCAGGAACCCAAGAGGAGGGCACTGTTTTTGCAGACAGCATCAGATCCCAAGAGACTGAAGGCTGCCTGTTTCCCATCTCTTCCCTGTGGCAGCTTGCAGCACAGTGTCTGCAGCAGAATAAAGTTTGAAACATGACTTGTATTTTGTTTTCAATGTTTTTTTTTTTTGTCTCTATTGTTAACATTTGAGGCTTCAACTTCACTGCTTCTGTGGATTGCAGGGAAAGGTGCTTTCTATTTGGGCCTCTGTTTTTGCATGGTGTGAGCTCCTCATGGGAAACTGAAGGGAGAAAGGGACATTGTTGGGAGTGGGAAGGTCAGCTTTGGGTGGGGGAAGGGAGATACAGGACCAGAATAGGAGAGCTGTACAAGACCCATGTTCTCTGCCATCACGAATGCCTGGGACAGGAAGGAAGCAGGACCCAGAGGTGAGCCTAATATTTCAGGCTGCTGCAGAGCTCCTGGGACCAGTCAGCTCTCTCACTTCAGTCTGTGCACTACAAATGCTTTGTGGGGGGGGATGGGTGGGAGTGGGTATCTTCAGACCTTGCTCCTTCTGTCTGTTTCTGTGAGCTCCCTATCACCTGGCCCTATATGTCTCTCAAAAGTCCCAAAGGACTGCTTTGGAACTGACCATCTACAAAAGACCCCAGAAAGCTTAGTGTAAATAACCCATCTTTCTTTTCTCTTAATTAGAATAGCTCGGTATAAAGCTAATTTCTCCGTGAGACTAAACATTGATTACTCAGTTCTTTCATCTTTCTATCTCTGTCTTAGTCTCTTTTTCCCCTTCAGTGGACTTTATCCCTTCTGAGAAAACTGTCCCTTTTGTTCTCAAATATGTATCTCATATGCTCAAAATAAATGATGAGGGAAGCAATGGAGTACCCTTGCTACATAGCATCACAAGAAAGCATTGAACAACCAGCAGTGGCCAGAGTAGAATAGACACTGAAGGAGGTTCTGAGTTTTCTGTTATGTCAGCGCCATATTCCAGATTACAAAAGAAGGTGTGTTTGTGTGTATGTATGTACTTGTGTGTCTGTGTGTATTTGTGCATGTGTGTGTACACATGCACAAAGATTCCAAGGAGTAACTTTTGGGAATGATTGGACAGGTAACATAAGACAAAGAGGATGATGGAGAATTTCATTTAAACACTCCTTGCCTAATCATCTCTGCCTTTCATGTCCATCAGCTATTTTACAGATCTGTTACTTAGAGAAAACTGATGCTCTTGAAGACAATTATTGATTATAGAAATGCAAATTAGGTGAGATGGGATATAACTGATTTTTGCCCTATGACAGGTCCATTTTGCATATATTCATAAATTCATTTTGGCATCCCTTTTCTGCTTAGATATGTATGTGATTGCTCAAATTCCCATTTCGACTAATTCTAATAATATTACTGGTTCCATCATTATTTAATGAGTTATATTAAAATTTTGTCACATTATCATTTTATTAATATATTTGTATAAAGTCATGATTATACCTTAAATTATTCCTTAACACATTAAGATTAAATTTTCTGTGTCTTAGTGCAGTGGGGGCAAAGTCAAACTTAAGGAACTTCTGGAAAATTATGCTCATGCTTAAATTTGAAACCAGAAGAAAAAAAACAAAGGGTTAATGAACTGGAGGGAAGGCACACAAGACCAACCATAGCAGAATACACATGGGCACTGTGTAAGAAAGTGTGGGGCACAAGACAGGAGGGAGGTAAGCCAGTATGTCTGGAATTTATCCTCCAAATCAAGGGAAGCCATGAAAGGATTCTCTAGAGAGAGTGGTCTAACCAGACACTTTGCATTTAACCTGAGCAATGTTCAATGATGCTCATAAAGTGTTGCTAGAACATTAAACATAGTATAAGCAACCTACATATCCATCAATAGAGGACTGATGATGTTGTTTATCCTGAAGTTATGATATTTACTTGTTTTCATGTATTAACATAGTTAAGAGCAAAGCAAAGCAAAGCAAAACAAAGACACCCCTCCCAACAGGTTTTTAGTTGGCTGTGTTGTATTGTTTTGCAATGCATGTGCCATGTGCTTGTATGCATGTAGAAGTCAGGAAGGATGTGTGCCAAGTTAACTGGAGTCACTCTCACCTGTGGAATTCTGGGTGATTTTTAATGTAATCGTTTCAATTCTTTTTCTTCATATCAGTTATTTTTATGCTGGATATAATTACTAAGTTGGGCATGGTAACAGAAAGAAAGTCAAGCGGCTGTATCCCATTCTAATGGTGTTCATACGTGAAGTGGAAAAGCCTCCTTTGCACTGGAGGAAACCAACTCAGGAGAGTGGATCTGGGGAGAGCAGATTGGGTGAGTGGGAGGTGATGAAATAGAGATTCCGCAGTGTTGCAGCAGCTAGGAGAAGCCTGGAGTAGAGGGAGGGTTGTAAGAGATAGGAAGGAGAAACATGATAGGTTTAAGCCCGACTGCATTTAGACCCCCCAGGGTTCTACTTGCCGTCTGTGTTTCTTGACAACTCCCCCTATTGAGATAGATTCTCAGCTTGCCTGTGGTAGCATATTGTCAACTTCTCAGGTGTACTGCCAAATTTTGATTGGAGTGTAAAAAAGATATTTTCTATGGCTGGCAGGGTCTCTGAGATGAGATATGTGGCATTCTAATTGAGAGACATCTCAGCTCTGTCTGCTCCTTCTGATGTTTTATATGTATACAGTGACATTAGAGACTTGAGTCTCAGAGACACAGGTGGAGGCTTGTGTCCTAGAATCAAAGGGGACTTTAGCTTCATTAACTGTAAAATGAAGAGTGTAAGTAAAAAAAAAAAAAACCTGTTGTGAGAAATAGCTTAAAGATTAAAAGCTGCACAGTGAGTAGAAATGATTAGAAGCCCTTATTCTAACAAGTCTTCAGGGAGTGTATTATAATCTGCTCATCCTGAGTAGATGCTGAGCGCTAGAAATGGGTACAGGCATGTTGGTCACAGTCACATGGGTGTGTGCTGTTGTCTCATGCCAGTACATCTCACCAAACACAAAACTGTGTGCATGTGACAGGCGTCTGTCTATTGAGTGTTTGAAGATTAAGTCATTGAGTCTGGTGTTACAAAAACACAACTCTGGAAAAAGAGATGGTTTATATTGGAGCCAAATATGAGGAGCATAGATTCAGGGTTATGCCAATTTTCCCAACATAGTAAGAGTTTCATGAACTTTTTGTAGAAACAGAACACAGTCATAAGTAGATACTTTTCATGTACATTGCTGGAAATGTCAGGTCGCTCTGATGTAGGGCTCAGATGCTATCTAATGACATTTTTAACTGCTGGGTTGATGAAAGTTGGGGTCTGCTTGCATAAAACAAAATGATTTAGGCAACAGTCATAGGAATATTGAATAACATACAGAGATGATCTAAAAAAACATTGGGCTCTCAACCTATGACAACCCAGCTTTCCACTGCCATTGACCTCACAATATGTGTGTCTCTTTAAAATTTTGTGACTTCAGATCACAACTTGTTGAGGCTGGTCACAATGTGTAGGTTGATTAGACATTGGGTCTCAGGAATGGAGTCAGCGATGTCATGGGCTGAACTCCATGAGGTTTTCAGAAAATGTGAGGCTTTACAATCAATCATGAATATGTAGCTTTTTATAACCTAGCCTTTCATGTGTCTGTCTCTAACAGAGGCAGTGAAGAAATGATGAGCTGTGAACTAGCCATGGTAGAACTTATGTATCAGGATGCATGATTTTATTACAGCATGTGAATACAATTGTCTTCTCTATGAGTCAGAGCCAGTGCTCTAGGGTGGCAGAAAACAGGGCAAAGGCACACAGGAGTCCAGCAACATGTAAGATTTGTAACCACAGATACTGCAGTTCTGAATTAGTGATTGGACAGGGCATGTTTTGAAATGATCCCAAATCAAACTTTGAAGAGTTCATTTGAAAATTTGCAGAAAGCTTCTGCATAAGGGCTACTCCACAGGGCTCCAATATCTTTGGGCCATAGTGTGGGCTTTCAAAGTGTGTTCCCATAATACCACTACCAACTCTATGACAAACACCATTTTAAATATCTTACATAGATTTACCAACTTACACTTTATAACAACCTTGTGATATTGGAATTTTATTTCTTTCAATCCAAGTAATGGATGAATAAATAGCTTAGGGAATCACATGCACCTGGACTTGATCTCAGGAAGTCTAGTTCTGGCATCAGATCTCTTAACCAGGATGGGGGCTTGTCTTCAAAATTCAATATTCACAATGGAACTTGAAATGGTACGATGATCATGGTTTGGGGCTAAGGATTCCAACTGAAGTGACTCTGCTCAGTTAAAGTCAGTGTTTCAGAGCATGTCAGTCTCTATTAGGCACTTTTTTTCTTTTTTCCTTCCTTCTTTTTTTTTTTGGTGCATGTGTGTGTGTGTGTGTGTGTGTGTGTGTGTGTCATCATGATAAAACATCTGGTATTGATAACACAAAGGAAGAAGGGTTCGTTTGTGCATGTGATCCCAGGGGGCTCTGTCCATATTCTCTTGGTCTTGTGCACTTGGGTAGGACATGGAACATGTGGCTTAGGGTTGTTTATCTCACATCTGGTAGGAATCAGAGAGTGAAATGGGAAAGGACCATGGACAAGAAACCTATAAATAATTACCCTAGTGATATATTGTCTCCTAATGTTTCTAGAACCTGACCAAATAGTCCCAGCCCCAGGGACCAAGGCTTCCACCCATACTCTGGTAGGGAGGACATTGTCATCCACAATCTCAGTCTTTTCTCTAGACTAGGCCTGGATTAATTTCTTTTGATTACTATGAGTCAGAAGCAAGTCATAGTGTATGTTTTATGCCAGATAATATCCTTTGAATCTGTGGTGAGGTGTCTCTTTTTCTGGTCAAATGATCCTGATACCCACTGTTGATCTGTGTGGTTGTGCTGTAGAGGGCTGTAGTAGAATTTGCCTATAACCTTGAATAGACTGCTGGGTGACTGCTCCTATAAGAGGAGGAAATGAACAGTCTTTAAAATATTTCCCCATGGTAACAAATTGTGACTCTATACTGACAACTGCTCAGAACTTAAAATTTGCCCCTTTTGAGTATAGAAATAAGAAGCATGGATTTCCAAACA
Source organism: Mus pahari (assembly GCF_900095145.1). Lineage (NCBI taxonomy): Eukaryota > Metazoa > Chordata > Mammalia > Rodentia > Muridae > Mus > Mus pahari. The sequence goes on along the minus strand of NC_034602.1, from coordinate 37,907,721 downwards.
CAAGGGTTTTTTTTAGGCAGAACATTTAGAGATTTCTTCTTACCATGCAGATGTGTTAGCCTGTCTTTCAGGAAAGGATGTAATGACCTTAACATTCTCTGGTTACAGGATTAATGGTCACAGCCCAGCAGAGCCATCCATTATAAGGAGAAGGGAAAACAAAGCATAGTCTTAATGACCACTGTGGCCTGTGACAGGTGTCCATCAACAATCACAGTGCTAGCAACGGAAGGAGCTGGGAGCTCCTACTTCCATGAACTTCCAGTACCTTTCCTGAACCTTTTCAAATAGGTTTGCATGTTCAAAGGTACATTGTTCAATGTTCTTTGGTGCCAGAGTCATTTTAGCTATTTTTCTAGAATAATTTTTTTTTTTTTTTTTGTATTTGACTTTGCCACTTTCAACTTTTTCCCTTCCAAGTTTCCTCTGTGAATGGAAACTTAAGGGGATGCTGGAATGATTAAGGCATTTTATTTATTTATTTATTTATTTATTTATTTACGAGACAGGGTTTCTCTGTGTAGCCCTGGCTGTCCTGAAACTCACTCTGTACACCAGGCTGGCCTTGAACTCAGAAATCTGCCTGCCTCTGCCTCCCAAGTGCTGGGATTAAAGGCGTGCACCACCACGCCTGGCTGATTAAGGCATTTAAAAAAAAGATTTATTTATTATTATATCTAAGTGCACTGTAGCTATCTTCAGATGCACCAGAAGAGGGCGTCAGACCTCATTACAGATGGTTGTGAGCCACCATGTGGTTACTGGGATTTGAACTCAGGACCTTTGGAAGAACAGTCAGTGCTCTTAACTGATGAGCCATCGCTCCAGCTCAATTAAGGCACATGGCAAGTGTGAGAGAAGGTTGACATCAGGGAGTCTGTCTTTGGTATGGTGACTACTGTTATGACCTTGAAGCTGAGATGCAGCATGACATTGCATAGATTCTCACTCTTTCCTAGAACAGTGGTGTCCGTTCAACTGTTCTACCTATGCACAGGGGAGAATGAATTGTTTCTTGATAAATAACTTGTACAACTCTCCTTCTTTTATTCTTGAAATGACCCACTAACTTCCTTCCTGGCACAACAACATATTGGGGTTTCTACTGGTGTCTGGGCTCCCAGAATTCAATTCTAAGATCCCAGTGTAGCAGCTAGTCCCTTATTTTCATTTCTTGTTGCTGTCATTTCTTTTCTCAGATTTTCAGAGCTCCCTTGGATGATGTAAATGCCCAGTAGCCATCAGCTATTAGAAGTGGGAAAGGGAAGTGACATCACCATGATTCATTCTCTATCCGTTTGACTGGGCTATGGGATGCCTGAACTAGCTGCCTAAACATTTTTTTTTCCCCTGAGGTATTTCAGAGGGATTAGCATTTGAACTGGGGGACTGGATGAAGAAGATCCATTCTCATCTGAGTAAGTTGACACCATCCAACCTGTTTAGGGCTGGAGTGGGACAAAAAGGTGGGAAAAGATTGAGCTCTCTGTTTGGCTACCTGAGCTGGGATATGGATCTGACCTTGGTCTTCTCAGCTCTTACCTTTGAGCGACATCACCAGCTGTCCTGGGTCTCCTGCCTGAAGATAGCATACTTTGAGACATCTTGATATCTATAATTTGAGTTAGTGACTTATAATAAATTTCACCCTCTATCCTATTTGTTTCTCTTTCTCTAGAGAACCTTGGCACAGGTATGTTTTGAATATATGCTGTTATAAACATGGGCTGAGCATCCTTCATTTTTATATTACATGTTACTTAGGACAGTCTTTGGAGACTGACACAAATACTGTTATTAACTAGAGTTGAGGTCTCGGAAGTTGAGTGAATACTTATGAAAGTCTTATAACCCCTGGGCTGCCTGCAAAATCCACATGGCTTCGATTTCTCTATGCCACCTCTAGTAGTTCTCACTAGAAGGTGGGAGTGAGAGAGTTTAGCAGGGATGAAAATCATGATCTTATTCTCAAACCTATCATTTGAAGCAATAGTCCAAGGGTTTGGAAATAGATTCTGGAGAAAAGGAAGGCAACGTATGCAGATCAGCACGTTACACCATAGGAACGATGTTGTAGAAACAAATGCTTTTTAGAGACTAATTTAAGATTGATGGTGTTTTGAATCATGAGGTGTTGGGGCTCTGCAGTGGACAGGAGATGTTATTAAAGGGCATGGCGGGTGTCAGAGGTGTAAAGATGGTGTGAAACAAAGTAGGTGGGAGCTGGTCTGAAGTGAAACAGCTATAAAATTTTACCTCCTAGGCTTCACTGGACACCTGAGATTTTCATTTTTGAAACTTCTTGTATTTCAGGGCTATATGATGCCTGGCTACAACTCCCCATTTCTGGTCTTCCACCACATGTAGCAGAGCTTTACTTGAGGCCCTGCAAACCTGTTGGATCACAGAGATGATACACCAGCAGTCTCCCTAAGTGTCTAAGTGTGATGGAGGCTATGTGGTCAGAGGGTAGCCTTGTAGCTGTTGCCTTCAGGGACTCAGAGCAGATGCACTGCTGGTGTGACAGTGACCTGCCTTGCAGAGTGCTCATGTCCCTTGGTCTCTTTGCTGAGATATTTCCCATACAAACTCATGTTACAGTCCATTCCTCTTATTATAGATTTTTGGTTTCTCAAGACAAGTATGGCTTTCGTGAGCTCAGTCCATTTTCTAAGATTATTAATTTTAAGGGCAAATACATACAGACATAGGTTTAATCTCTCTCTCTCTCTCTCTCTCTCTCTCTCTCTCTCTCTCTCTCTCTGTGTGTGTGTGTGTGTGTGTGTGTGTGTGCACGCGTGTGTGTATGTGAATATGCTTTGTCCTTCTCTCCCATTGCCCTCTCCTATGCCCTTTTCTACTGGGTTGTTCCCAGTTATATTTGTGTTTTTCATTAATGTATTTTTATTATGTATGTGCTTATCTCTGTTTTAATATTTTTTTCTTTTCTTTCATTAGTCCCCCTTTGTGTGCATGCATGCACACACACACACACACACACACACACACACACACACACAGAGAAACAGACACATATACAAATACAGGTGATATTTCATGAAATTAAAAAGCTTTTCCATGGCTAAGTAATCAATCACCAGGCCGAAGAGACAGACTACAGAAGTCAGAAGTCTTTTCCAACTACACATCAGGTAGATGATTAATAGCTAAGCTATATAGAGAACTGTAAAAATTAAAATACAAAACCAAAAATTTCCTATCACTAAGTGGACAAAATGAACTAAGTAGACTATTCTTCAAAGGAGAAATACAAATGACCAGCAATGCCTGGAAAGGGCTCAACATCTCTAGTCATCAGGGAAGTGTAAAGTCAACTGTTGAGATTCCATGGTGCTCCAGTCAAGATGGTGACTGCTAAGAAAACAAGCCACAAAACATGCTGGTGAGGACGAATAGCCATTATTCGCTGCTTCTGGGAGTGTAAACTCCCACTATAGAAATCAGATTCCTCAAGAAACCCGAAAATAAAACTGCTATATGCTGCACTCTTGGAACGTACCTGAAGGACTGTAAGTTGACCATATAGAGATCCTTGCACACTGCACACCTCTGCTTAGTCACAAGAGTGAGGAAGTGGACGAGGCAGGATGTCTATCAATGGATGAATAAGGAATGAAACGTAATAATTGCATGCAATGGAGTAGAAAAGTGAAATAATGACATTTTCCAGGAAAATGGGTAAAACTGGAAATCATGTTAAGAGAAATAAGCCAGATTCAGAAAAACAAGTTTTCTTTTATATGTAGAACTTATATGTATGTGTGTGCCTCTGTGTGCATCTGTCTGTCTGTAAATGTGTGTCTGTGTGTATATGCCCATGCACATGCAGCTCAGTTTTTCCAATTGCCCCATGGAATAACAGGATAGAACTCTGAAAGAAGAGGTAGCATATTTTCATATGTTTCCTTATTTCTTCACTGATCCCCTCTGGGTCAGTGTTTTGGGTACCCCCTTCTATGCTTAGATCCAGCCCAAGCCCCTCCCGTTTTTAATTTGCTGCTGAGAAGTTAACTGCTAATCAGTGCTGTGACTGCAGGCAATAAGTGTGTAGACAGTACTGCACTCTTGTACAAGAAGGAGACACCAGATCAGCATGGGGGTAGGGAGAGAAAGATCAAGGCTGTAATTAAACTGAGGCCCGAGAGGCTTCTCATGGCGTTCAATATAGGAGGAGAACATTGCCCGACTGTAGAGCCCTCCAGCCCCACCCCCAGCCCCACAGGCCTGCTCCTTTAGGATGGTTCTACTCTAGTTGAACCTACTTCCTTCNAGGTTTATTTAGAAAATGTCCTATACTGTTTTTCTCTTTTCACATCCATATATTTTCTTTTGGCTGACATTGGGAGAGAGTATTGCTCATTTGGTGGCATCTCAATGTCTTATCCTAATGTTTTGGCATAGATCTACTGGGAAATTGCTCTGCCATCAGCACCCCATTAACACACCTCTGAAAGTGTATGTGTGTGTGTGTGTGTGTGTGTGTGCACGCGCGCGCAAGCTTGTGCACACGTTGCATTCTTTTGAAGAATTTACTGTTGTTTAATCTTCCTAGGATTTTAAAATACCAATTGAAAAATACCCCAAATAAAGCAAATATGTTAAATTAAAACAAAATTTGAAGGAAAGTGCCTTAGGTGTTCAAAAGTATAAGAACTAGGAGGCTATATGGATAGCAAGCTACAGGCAAACCCTCTTTATTTATGAAGTGAGCTAGACATTTAATTGCAGTGATATGGTTTGAGATCAGGCACACGTAGCTAATGTAGGGAGGGTAGTCAGCGTGACTAGGGCAGGGAGATCAGATTTTTATCCCCAAGGCAATCAAATAGTGAGAGAAAAGTTTAAACATGGGAGTGACATCATTGACTGCATGAACTATGGCTCCCACATCCAGAGGGGTGTGGCAGGAGGCAAAGAGCTGGGCAGGAAGCTTTGGCAGCAGTAGCAGCAGAGAAGATAACAAGGCCTTGGCAGGACTGACTGGGAAGGACATTGCAGTTGTGAGTCAGAGGAGGCCACCGTCTGCTTCAGGTCCTTCGACCTTCTAGAAAAGTACTGACTTGTGCCAAAACTACAGCAATAATCCCTGGAGTTCTCAACTGAGCCTTTTCCTCTAGTATGGACAAAGGGGCTAATATTGCTTTTTGGCACACTCCTTATTTTCACACTGACACACTCCTACTCATGAGAAAGTCCTGCACTATCCCAGGAACATGGTATCTCTTCATTTGTCTTCAATGCATTTCCAAAATCTAATGTATTTTTGTGGGAAGAAGATTTTTCTCTCTCTCTCTCTCTCTCTCTCTCTCTCTCTCTCTCTNTGTGTGTGTGTGTGTGTGTGTGTGTGTGTGTGTGTATTGGCTGAATTAGAGAAGGTATGTTTTCTACCTCCTTAGCCAACAGATGCTGGTAGGATTAGCTATTAATTTTAAAAGTCATGTGTTAAACTGGTATCATTTGTGGAAAGCAGTATGCCTTAATTTTCATTGAGGTAACTCTTCAGCTTATGTTGAAGAAGTAAACAAGACAATAATGTGAGGAATAATGTGTGATTTTAAACATAACATGATTTAGAAAGTTATAGACATACCTTTCTCCTTCAACCACTGAAGCTGCAAATTAGCGATTGCCTTCATTTTGGTGTATCCACTATGTGTATGAAGCAGTGGTCGCCTGTTACATGCTCTCAGATTCTGTGTCCTGTAAGCCTGGCTGTGTTGTGGAAGACAGACCTAAGGTGCGGGGGTGGGGTGGGGGGGTGGGGGGGTGGGGGGGAAATCAGAACTGGGATTGAGGACCACTTTTGAGAATTCATCTGAGGGTCTAAGTAGCAGAAAGGGGAAGCCAGGAGGCTACAGGCTTGTGGTAAGGCAAGAGTTGTTTTAGGTCACTGAAAGAGAAGACTCCACTACTGTGGGGGAAGGGAGAGCTTGAGGGATGCTGCAGTTGAGCTTGCTACCATCCCACAGTATGCTGCTTTCCCACAGCAGACAATTCCCCCTGCTAGGGGTAGGTGCCAGGCAGGGCTTCTTAAATTGGGATGAAGTGGTCTATATGTTTATGGAAATTTCCAAAATGAAATCATGTTATACAGTGAATAATTTTGCTCAAGTATATATGTGTTCATGTTTTCTTTCTCAGAAACCTTTCCATACCTTTTCTTGGGTAGCTTCTGTACCTAATTGCCACAAATGTGATGCTTTTAAATAGCAGAAATGTATTCTCTAGCAAGTCTAGAGAAAGTATGAAACCCAGGTGCCAGTAGGTTCTACTTTTTTCCCTGGAGACTGAGGTAGAAATTTTCCTATACTCCTCAACAACAGAAGGCTCCAGGGATCCCCAGACTCATCACTTGCTCCAATTTCTGCCTCTCTCTTCCCATGATTCCCCCCGCCCCCCATGACCCCTGGGTGTCTCTCTGTCTCACATCTCCTCTTTTCTCTTATAAATATAATAGTCATTTAATTTAGGACCTAATCTAGATCCAAAATGTACTTATCCAGGAATCTTTAGCTTAGTTGAAGTGACAAAGAGGCCAGTTCTAAATGAGATCACATCCAGGTCCTTGTTAACAGAGTTAGGATTTAGACATATCCTTTCTATCCTACGCTCAAACCTGTGCTCGAACTACCACCAAAACCCAGAACAAAATATGATTTCCCCAACTCATGCAACTAATTCTGCTGGGATGAAAAAGGATAAAGAAGAATGTGCCACAGATGCCGTTAATCTAAGGATAGTGTGCAGGCATGCCCTTCTACAGCAGTGTGACCTGGCCAAGGGTGAGGTGTGTGTGTGTGTGTGTGTGAGAGAGTTCCTAAGGGAGGCTCTAGTATCATTCTAGAGCGGGGCTGGCTTGGATCTGAGTGTGTTTCTGGAGGGAGAGTAGGCGGGAGAAGAGCAACCAAGATCCTAGAGGTGAAGGCAAAGAGAGAGGAAGAAGAAGCCCAGTGTAGGTCAGGAGTAGGCGGGGAAGTAGGACTTGAGACTGGGAGAGAAATAGCTGGAGCCACTGGAGAGGAAGGGGGCCAGGTTGCGAAAAGGTCATACTGGTAAAAGACAGAAACTGAGGCACTGTCGTAGGGGCACTGGAACCCCCTGGGGGGCCTTGGCAATGGCCAAGTAATCTAGAAGCGGGAATCACATCCCTGGAACTTTCTGCTGTGCGCTGCACATTTGTGCTTAGGACAGAAATTCCATTTGCTGGAAATATGATTTTGGCACTAGAAGGAAAATACTAGCTCTTTGGTATTGCTGAAATTACTTTTCTGAGCCAGTCTGACATTAAGTTAGAGGAAGGCAATATTTAGGAGGAATGATGGGAAATGGGCCCCCTCTAACGATAGTATTAAAAAAAAATGAAGAAATAGGGCAGTTGTGAATCTGTATGGGATGGGAACGCCAGGACAGAGGCTGTAAGGTGGGTGAAACCTCTTCGGATTTGCAAGTCAAGGCAGTGTGGGACCTGAGTTCTAAGAAGTACAGGATTCTAGATAAGATCACTGCACTGGCTATGGGGAGATTCAGACTCAAGATTCATCCCTGGCTTGGACATGATAGGCTGAAGTTGCTAACACCTAGTGGTAATTAAGGCTCCTCTCTGCAGTTAGTTCTCTCCCATTGTTTATGTCCTGAGTATTCACTCAGATACCCTATGTCAGTGGGTGGAAAACTTCATAAATCACGCCTCTTTTCTTCACCATCCCTAAATCATCTCCATCACCAGCAAGTATGTGATTCTGTCAGCTCTGTCAGATACTGTCAGCTCTCACCTGGATACTGTAATCTTTTTCTAATTGGTCCTCCTGTTACTAGCCACTCTATATATCCTTTATTGCATAGCCATCCCGGACTTTCTCAGATACTATTGTTCTAATGCTTCAATTTATTGCTCATTCCATGCCCTCTGCTAACTCTGTCTGTCTCTCACTTATCCATCGAGACTCCTGATGTACCCTGTGACACCTCTAGACTACCCCTGTTCTAGAGAGAGAGGCTGCACCTTTGTGTACCTATTGCCTGTTCTACTTCCTATGCCAAGATCTCAGCTTATCTTTAGGACCAGATCAAATGCCACCTCATTTAGGAAACGCGTGTTCTACATGCCCCAACTCATCATGGTTCCTCTCTCTCACATGGGAAAGCTCATCTGCTTATATCTCATTATCTTCAGCTGCCAACGAACAGCCCAAACTGCAACGATGGTTCCATGAGTCTTAGACGTGGTGAAGTGTTCGTATTTACTCTCGGAACAGGTATTATTTACAATCCTAACCTTTAAATGTGATGATGTAAGGATGTTAAAGTCTACATACACTAGGTGAGACCTACAGTCTGATGGGTTCTTTCATGGCATGCTGCTGTTTCTGTTGCTAGTCTGTAGCTCTGTCCATTGTGGGACCCACTACCCACATGTGTCTATTGATCTTTTAAATGTGGTGCTATGGTGGATGAGGTTTCTACCCTGAAGGCTCGTATTTTAGAAACTTGGTCCTCTATGTATGTGGTAATGCTGAAATGTGGTACCTTTCCAAGGAAAGGTCATTGCTAGCCCCTCCCTCCCTTTGGCTTTTGTTTCGATGTTATCGCTCCCTCTCATACATATGTGCTCATGCCTTCTGCTACAAGCCAATACAACCAAATAGACTATGTCAGAGCCAGCATTATGGATGGTTTGATTACATTTCCAGCTTGCAAAACTAACTGAGGACAATTGAGCTTGTTTTTTTTATTAATGTTTTCTGGCCTTGAGTATTTCATTATAGAAACAGTGGGCTAAAACATAGTGTAAGCCAGAGATGCAAACAATTCCTTAAACATATGGTACACATCATGGTTTTAGGAGTCAGTACAAAAGAGAGGAGGCAAATATATCACTAATTTTATTATATTCATATTTAAATGATAACATTTTTGCATGTTAGAAATAAAATATATTACTGAAATGCAGTTTATTTGATCTCTTTATATTTTTAAATCTAAGATAAAAAATTTAAAGTTACCTTGCATGGCTTACTCTATATTCCTATGAGACATGGTTTAGAGCCTCGGACATAGCAAATACTTAAATTGTTGTAGTAACATTACAAAAATCTGACAATGGATGCTTTTGTCTAAAGTAATCCATACTTTTGAAAGAATACTAACATTAGTAATCTTTAGGAATACCATTTCTTTGAGATAGTCAGATACATATTTTGGGAGATATTTTCTTCCACTGTCCAGAGTGTTCTCAGTCAGCTAATGTGGTGTCTCTGCCTCTCTCTGCCAGGCTCTTCATCATGCAAAAGGAAAAAAAAAAACTATATATCCTGGAGTTTGAAACTGTTTTCACTTTCAGCTGGCTTGGGAATATGTTGCCATCTTAGTGAATATTGCTAGAAAAAAGATCTTGTTGTGCACAGAGTATTCTGGTAGAAGTTTGGGGGCCAGTCTTTCATATCTTCTCAGTTTCTAAACAGTGGAGTACATGCCCAGGAATCAAATGAGAAATGAACTTGTTGAACTGTTTTACTTAAATGATGTGCAGGCAAGCTCCTAACTATGCAACTTTTATCACTGGATGAAAGATTGATTGGTTAGACCTGAAACTCTGATTCTTGAGAACTGTATGGTTTGGGGGTGTGTGTGTGTGTGTGTGTGTGTGTGTGTGTGTGTGTGTGTGTAGGAATGAGAGAGAGACAGAGAGAGAGACAGACAGAGACAGAGACAGACAGAGACAGAGAGACAGAGACAGAAACAGAGACAGAGAGACAGATTCAGAGAGGCAGAGGCAGAGAGACTCTGAATCTATTTCTTTCATGGTCCCATGAATGATACCATAGTTGAGGACCATATAGAGAAGCCCAGTGTGATAAAGAAGCTTGATTTCTGCATTCATGTAATAGATTCTTCCCAGATGTGCCAGCCACTTGGAAGCTCTAAGGCTCAAACCCTCAATATGATCTGCTGTACCCAAGGAAGGAGGAAAAAGAGAAAGTAGAAAGGGATGGAGTGAAGAACGATTGTTAATTACTATCATAATGCAGGGTGACCCAGTGAATTTTCAAATGTTCCCAATGTGTTAGGTAGGGCTCATCTGTAGAGTGACATTACTGAGAGGTGTGGTGGACCTTTAGGAGCTGGAAACTTATGGAAATTCTTTAGGTTATTGGGGGGGGGCAGTTAGCATCAAAAGGAATGGTGAGACTCAGGCCTGTCCTCTTCTTTGTTTCTGGGTTATCATTTGACGTAAATTATTTGACTTATTTTGTTATAGCAACGTGAAGCTACTGAAGCATTCGGTGTTGTCATATCCCGTGGTTTTGTTGGGTGCTACCTTCTTCCAACAGATCCCAAGAGAACATTGTTTGCTTCCCTTTCCACGAGATCGCTCTCAGATGAGGCAGTGAAGCTACAATGAGTTTTGTTGTTCACCTTAACATTTATTAGTGAACAGGACAGATAATGTCACGTGTCTGCTCTCTTGAATGGGGTGAAGCCTTAGCTCTCTGCTCCTTGGCCTTCTCAAATGGCAATCAAAGACTGCTGCAGGTAAATGTGGTGAGTGATAAGATTAGCTAGTACACTAGCTGGGTCATATAAGAGAATTCTCAGTTAACCGATGTCACATAGATTCAAGACAACATCTAAGTTAGGTTTCTCCACTAAAGGAGATCATTGGGTTTCTCAAAGACATCAACTAAAGGGCTAGGATAGAGTGAGACTGACACATGCGCACATGCAGATTTGTAGATTGATACAGAGAAACGTAGATACAATATATGTATGTATACATACATATTTTATATACATATATAGATGTATGTCAGAATAAACTACAGATTAAAATTGTGAAAGTCTTTAAATTGGACCATTGCACAGCTCAAACTCATTTCTTAAAAGCCTTAAAAAAAAATAAAGAAATTGATCTAGAAACATTGTAAAAATAGACTTATTCATGAGTTTCTTGATTCAACCTATGAACTTTTTGTCAGAATAGAGCAACTTGACTATGAGCGATTGCAAGAAACGTATTTTCCAGGTTTCCCTCTTCCATTTCGTTTTTTATTGTCAGAAATTTGGGGGAGTAGGATAAGCTGTTATGAATCATGTTTGCGGGGGTGGTGGTAGAGAAATGGCTCAGCAGTTAAGAGCATTTGCAGTCCTTGCAGAGGACCTTGGTTCCATTCCTAGCACCCACATGTTGGATCATGACCATCTATAACTCCAGTTCCACGGGAGCAAGCAGGCAGACCCGTGATGCTCATATTCGAGCAAAGCATTCGTACACATAAACTAAAGAGATCTAAAATATGTTTTTAAATTGCATTTGAAAACAAAATAAAACAAAACCCACCTGAGCTAACAAGGTTAGGGGGATGAGAAATGTAGTCTATTGTTTCTTTTCCTGATAAATTAGCTTTGCTGTTCATGTAGCTGCTAATCTTCAGCTTCTACCTCTCTACCTGAGGACATGTGAGAGTGCCAACAGCTGTTTGTCTTTGCAGCTTAGCTCTGCGTGTGATTCCTGGGGTTAGCGTGGATCTATTCCTTTTATGAAATCAGTAATTAGTCCATCTAGTTTATTCTCAGAAAGGTGCAGAGGCTGAAGAACTACCCTCAATGCTTCTTTCACATGGCTTCTGTAGAAAAGAAATAAAAGCTGGACGTGGTGGCGCACGCCTTTAATCCCAGCATTTGGGAGGCAGAGGCAGGTGGATTTCTGAGTTCGAGGCCAGCCTGGTCTACAGAGTGAGTTCCAGGATAGCCAGGACTACACAGAGAAACCCTGTCTTGAAAACAACCATAAATAAATAAATAAATAAATAAATAAATAAATAAATAAATAAATAAATAAACTCTATGAGATATAAAGTGCAGCATCTGAAAGGCCATTACTTCCCATTATTATGATTAGCCATGGCTTCATAAACTCTGAGTATCCTGGTTGTGTGCGTGCATTTTATTGATATGTATGTGTAGACCCTCCCACTTTAAGGTCAATCAATAACCATGCATGGAACATCCACTAGCAGCTGGGTCCTTGGTTAAGGGACAAACTGGTTTCTCTCCTCAATGCCATGGACACACCTGGAGAGGGAAATATACATGGAGACAGCTTTTGAGAGAGAAACAGCAATCGCTTAAGCTGCCATTTGGCTTGAAATTAGAGAAGATTCATCGCAGAGGCCAGAGTGGGTGAAGAGATCTCAAATAGTTCATTTTTATCTTAAATCCTTTTTTTTTTTCCATTTCTCTTTTCCATTTCTTGGGAGTTGAAAGTAGACATCTGGGATATATTTGGGGCTGGCTCTATTTTCATTTTCTTGAGTTTTCTCTGAGAATTTTCCATGGGCATGAGAGCAATTGGGATTTTGTTGTTTCCTTGATTTATGTCAGTTCCTTCCTTCCTTCCCTCCAGCGAGCACCTTAGGCCATTTGATCTCCTGTTCTCACAGCAGTTCCTCAGGACAGAGGCTTTTTGCCTTAACCTTTCCCCTCAGTTCAAACTTTTTTTTCTTTCTGTTCTGTTTGGTGCTTGATGAATGAATCTTTTGGAGATTTAATGACAGTTTTGAGCTCGGTTGAAATCTATATCTGGGAAGAAGTTATATAGGTCACAGAAAGGTGGGAGAGTTTTCTGAACGACTACCCAAGCAACACCATGGAATACCTGGGAAAGCATTTTGGGGTGTGGTGGGGGCGGGGGGCAGTGTAGTCTTGGGAAAACAGAGTGAGTTTGAGTTTTCCTCTTTGGAGTCTCATTGTTCTCTCTCTCCCATTGAACATTTCATTTGTGCTTCAGTACTTTCAGATCTCTAGTTATTTATAGAGGAAGCTTAACAAATGTAAAGCCTTTTTAGCTTATGCTAATACTTTTGTTACTCTTTTGAAAAAAGGAAGATCAAGTAACCATAGGTGTGTGGATTCATTTCTGGATCTTCAATTCTACTCCATTGATCTACATGTCTGTCGCTGTACATGATCTTGCATTTTTGACAAGGGAGCTAAAACCATCCAGTGGAAAAAAGACAGCATTTTCAACAAATGGTGCTGGCACAACTGGCGGCTATCATGTAGAAGAATGAGAATTGATCCATTCTTATCTCCTTGTACAAAGCTCAAGTCTAAGTGGATCAAAGACCTCCACATAAAACCAGAAACACTGAAATTGATAGAGGAGAAAGTGGGGAAAAGCCTCGAAGATATGGGCACAGGGAAAAAATTTCTCAACAGAACACCAATTGCTTGTGCTGTAAAATTAAGAATTGACAAATGGGACCTCATAAAATTGCAAAGCTTCTGTAAGGCAAAAGACACTGTCAACAAGACAAAAAGGCCACCAACATATTGGGAAAGGATTTTTACCAATCCTAAATCTGATAGAGGACTAATATCCAATATATACAAAGAGCTCAAGAAGCTGGACTCCAGAAATTCAAATAACCCCATTAAAAATGGGGTACAGAGCTAAACAAAGAATTCTCAACTGAGGAATACCGAATGGCTGAGAAACACCTGAAAAAATGTTCAACATCCTTAGCCATCAGGGAAATGCAAATCAAAACAACCCTGAGATTCCATCTCACACCAGTCAGAATGGCTAAGATTAAAAATTCGGGTGACAGCAGATGCTGGCAAGGTTGTGGAGAAAGAGGAACACTCCTCCATTGCTGGTGGGATCACAAGCTTGTACAACCACTCTGGAAATCAGTCTGGTGGTTCCTCAGAAAATTGGACATAGTACTATCGGAGGACCCAGCAATACCTCTTCTGGGCATATACCCAGAAGATCTTCCAACTGGTAATAAGGACACATGCTCCACTATGTTCATAGCAGCTTTATTTATAATAGCCAGAAGCTGGAAAGACCCCAGATGTCCCTTAATAGAGGAATGGATACAGAAACTGTGGTACATTTACACAATGGAGTACTACTCAGCTATTAAAAACAATGAATTTATGAAATTCTTGGGCAAATGGATGTATCTGGAGGATATCATCCTTAGTGAGGTAACCCAATCACAAAAGAAGTCACTAGATATGCACTCACTGATAAGCAGATATTAGCCCAGAAACTTAGAATACCCAAGATACATATTGCAAAACACAAGAAAACCAAGAAGGATGACCATCGTGTGGATACTTCATTCCTCCTTAGAATAAGGAACGAAACACCCATGAAAGGATATAGGTACAGAGACAAAATTTAGAGCTAAGATGAAAGGATGGACTATCCAGAGACTACCCAATCTGGGAATCCATCCCATCATCAGCCACCAAACCCAGATACTAATGCTCATGCCAGCAAGATTCTGCTGAAGGGACCCTGATATAGCGGCCTCTTGTGAGGCTATGCCAGTGCCTGGCAAACACAGAAGTGGATGCTCACAGTCAGCTATTGGATAGAACACAGGACCCCCAATGGAGGAGCTGTAGGGGGCTGCAACCCTGTAGGTACAACAACAATATGAACTAACCAGTACCCCCTGAGCTTGTGTCTCTAGCTGCATATGTAGCAGAAGATGGCCTAATCGGCCATCACTGGAAAGAGAGGCCCCTTGGTCTTGTAAACTTTATATGACCCAGCACAGGGGAAGGCCAGGGATAAGTAGTGGGAGTGGGTGGGTAGGGGGGAGCAGGGGGGGGGGGGGGTGTATAGGGAACTTTAGGGATAGCCTTTGAAATGTAAATAAAGAAAATAATAATAAATTTTAAAAAAAGGAAGAATGAGCATCAACTCCCACTTGAGGTAAGCCACGGTCCCCCTAGAGCACATTTCAAAGAGTTTATTAGCTGGAAGACATGATTAAGTCTCACCAGCCCTACCACAGCCCTTTTCCAGTTTTTCCTGCTGTCTGCACGACTTGACAGGATGGAGGGAACCTGGGTTCCCTGAATCTGCTGGCCCTAGCTGATGTGAGTGTGTTTGCTCTTACAGATTATCTACAATGCTCTTCCAGAGAGCTTGTGGCAGCTTCTGGCATTCATCAGGAATGCACCACTACCAGCCTTGAAGAAGGTGAACCTCTCTAATATCTGAGCATCAAGGTGCCATGGAGCTACTTGCTGGCTTCCTCACTCAGGCTCCTGTTTGGCTAGCTTTCTAATACAACTCACAAACACCTGCCTAGGGGATAGTACCACCCACGGTGGGCTGGGGGCCTTCATACATCAATTAACTACCAAGGCAATTTCCCACAGATACGCTAACAGGCTATTCGGATCTAGGCAATGCTTCAGTTATCTCTAGGTTATGTCCAATTGACAGTTGAAGCTAACTGGAATAATCTGCCTGTTAGGTAGGGAGAAGAGAAATAGTATTCTTAAATAATAATTACCCACTTAATCCATTTAATGCTAAGAAATCAAGAAGAGACAGTAGTTTCTGAACTGTGTGAGTCAGGACAGTTATTAATTACTTTTGTGCATCTGAAACCAAAGCATCTAAAAGAACAATAGGAAGATATTTTACTTTGGCTCATGATTTCAGAGTGTTCAGTCTATGGCCATGTGTGTGCCATGCATTTGGGCGGGATATCCTGGCAGTGAAAGCATGTGGCTTCACTGACCTACTAACCTCCTCTTCATGGTGATATTTCTCTTCAGTTCAAAAATGTCTGGTCTCAGCACATGGACCATTTTCATCTTGCCTTTTCCACTGAAACCATTGAAATTCTGTTTTATTTTTCATTTATTGTCACAAAAGCCCTAGCTTTTATTGAAAACCCCTTTTCTCTCAAATATTTTCAATCCTCTCTATTGTGATGGCATCCTGAGCCTTGTTGCTGAGTACTGCGTTTGATTCATTGTTTTATTTTGACTTTGTAATTCTGAGTAAGTTAGCAAGAAGCATCTTTGAAAGTTACTACCCACCCTGTTAGACTATTTCAGCTAGGCGAATTGGTCGTAGTGGAATTCCAGGATTTAAACGGAATAATATTTATCACAGAGTTTGAAACATGGTTCATGCATCCTTTTAAAACAAGGGTTGCAACAATTTCCATGAACTTTTCTATGTTGGCTCCTGGAACAGGGGGACATTCTGGCTCCAGAGAGCATGCCTCTGGTAAGCATTGGATTGGAATGGCATGCCTTGTGAATCAGGCTGAGTTCATGTTTCTGCTGTTTGTTCCTGTTTCCTCCTAGTCTCCTGCAGTAACTTCAGTGAGAAAATTCCACATGGTCTCCATGGTGCTTGGGTAGGCAGCGAAGGTTGCTCTGTCTGAGCCTGGGAACACACCGCCAGTGTGGGCAGTGTCCTGCTGGGGGCACGGAGGGGCAGCCCACTGATGAAAGAGCATAGAGACGTGTCGCTGAAAGGTGACACACGGGGTAGGGGATTGGTGTTTCTATTTCGTTTTTCAGCCAAGTCATAAGGTCTGGTTTTGTTTTAGGGAAAATGGGATCTCCTGGGAGCAGACTGAATGAGACAGTACCTCCCCCAACCCAACACTTGTGTATGTTCATTGTACGTAGTGACAGGTTTATTAAGATAATTTATTTCAAGTTAAATTTATTTCAACTTTGACTACATTCATTCTCCAGGTCCTCCCCTTTCTTCTCACCCTCCCTTGGTCATTCTCACTAATTTATTTCTTTCCCCTAGTCTCTCATCTGCTTTCATGGTGTGTGTGTGTGTGTGTGTGTGTGTGTGTGTGTGTGTGTGTGTGTGTGTGTGTCTGTCTGTGTGTGTCTGTGTCTCTGTGTGTATGTCTGTCTCTGTGTGTGAGTGTGTGTATGTATGAGTGTGAGTGTGTGTGCATGTTTGTTTGCCTCTACATGCATTCTATGATCCATAAATGAGAAACAACATATAATATTTGTCATTCTGAATTTGGCTTATTTTGCTTAATATGGTGGTCCCCAGTTATATCCCCTTTCTAGCAGGTAACAAAATTTCATTTTTTAATGACTGAATAAGGAATATTGTATTTCTCTATCCATTCATCTGTTGATGGACACCCAGGATGCTTCTGTAACGTGGCTGCTGTGAATAGCGCTGCAGTAAATGTGGAGGCCAGGGATCTCTGTGGTGTGTTCAAAGTCCTTTCGATGTATACCTATGGCTAGTACGGGGATTTTCAAATTTTCCTTCCTTCTCTTGAAACTTTTGGATGCTATGGTGTTATTTGAGCTAAAAATCACCTGCATCTAATTGGAAATTCTTCTAGTTGTGGCAAAAAAAAAATGACAACAGACACAATTAATTTTAATCTAGAATGCCATATTTAAAATGTATAGAGACACCCCCCTCCCCAGGGCTCTCTTTAAGTGGTTTGAGGACAAAGATTGAATGATTCATTTCTGCCTCTCTCCTGAAGAGGGTCCTGCGCTTAGAAGCACGTTTTGAGGTACCTGAGAGAGAGAACTCAGTGGGTAACAGCACAAACTGCTCTCATAGAAGGCCAGAGGTGGATTCCCAGTTCCAATGTCAGGTGGTCTGTAACTCCAACCCCAGGGGATGCGAAGCCTTCCATAGGCACTGCACTAACCTTCCCCACCTCAGTACACACGCGTAAATATCTTTAAAATAAAAGAACCAGACTATGGTTTGAACAATAGCAGTATGGCAATGCTGACCACCAAACCTAAATGAAACAAACCCTAGAACTCATGTATAGAGAGAAACAAATAGAAATAGGACCTAGTGCTGCAAACACTGAGGGAATCCCGATTTGGATGCATGGGCGTTCATCTTCTGTTGTCCCTGTCTATCCACCTTGTATATTCATAGGGTGTTAGTGATAGGATCCCTGTGGATGTTCAAATCTGTAGATTGTGCAATGTGTGTCACCACCCACATCTTCTCAAATATTTAAAGTCACCTCTAAGTCACTTGTTACTCTTACTGTATAACTACAGTGTAGTTGGTTTCTGCACTGTGTTGCTCAGGCAATAATCACAACGAAAAAGAGTTCATTCGTGCTCACTTCAGATCCAGTCATCCTCCCTGAGACTGTGATCCATACCAACTTGCATCTGTAGACCGTAGGGTGTTGATCCTGACTATGTATGCAGGAAGACACCAGTCATTTTTAAAATTAATTTATTTTTTACACTCCATATTTTATCCCTCCCTCATCCACCCTCCAACTGTTCCACATCCCACACCTCCTCCCCACACCCCTGTCTCCATGTGGATGCTCCCCCCCCACCCACCTGACCTCTAAACTCCCTGGGGCCTCCAGTCTTTTGAGGGTTAGGTGCATCATCTCTGAATGAACACAGACCTGGAAGTCCTCTGCTGTATGTGTGTTGAGGGCCTCATATCAGCTGGTGTATGCTGCCTGTTTGGTGGTTCAGTGTTTGAGAGATCTTGGGGGTCCAGATTAATTGAGACTGCTGGTCCTCCAACAGTATCACCCTTCTCCTCAACTTCTTTCAGCCTTCCCTAATTCAACAATGGGGTTAGCTGCTTCTGTCCATTGGTTGAATGTAAATATCTGTATCTGACTCTTTCAGCTGCTTGTTGGGTCTTTCAGAGGGCAGTCATGATAGGTTCCTTTTTGTGAGCGATCCATAACCTTAGTAATAGTGTCAGGCCTTGGGACCTCCCCTTGAGCTGGATCCCACTTTGGGCCTGTCACTGGACCTTCTTTTCCTCAGGCTCCTCTCCATTCCCATCCCTGTAATTCTTTCAGACAGGAACAATTATGGGTCAGAGCTGTGACTGTGGGATGGCAACCCCATCCCTCACTTTATGTCCTGTCTTCCTACTGAAAGTGACATCAGTCATTTTTATCTTGTGTATTTATTTTGTTTGAAGATAGTCTCTACAAAGGACCCCCTGGAACACTAATATCTTCTTACTCTAGATACTGACTTTATTATCCCATTTGATGACTGGTAAATTGAGACATTAATAAGTAAAACTGTATGCAAGTAAGTTTTGCAGTTTAGTCATTGCATGATTACAGACATGCAACTTCATGCCCATGAGCTCTGGTTTTTCCATTTCGAAAATAGGAACAATAATATCTGCTCTGTGTTTTTATGTGGAAATCTAATTTAAGTTTTCCCTTAACTCAAAGGCCAGCCCCTAAGAATAAGAATCTCGTCTGTGTTTACCAAATATAGTGTCCTCCTGACTCTTTGGCCATGACTCAACTTCATGTTTCCTGGTCAGTTGTGGGTGGAGAAGGGAAAAGAGAGGCTGTGTGTGTGTTAGGAGTGTATGTGGCTGAACTTCGACTTTGTTGTCTCCTAACAGCGCTCCTTTTGGGGTTTGGAGAAACAAACGCCTTCCTCTCTTGGTTAGGAAACCAAGATCTAGAAGCATAGAGTCTCTGGGAGCCGTTTCTTGTATTTGGTTTCTCTAATGTGCACTGTGACCTTTGGAACACAACTTTACCTGTCTGAATCTCTGCTTCCTATGACATAAGATGAGTCTGGGGACATTGCTTAGTGTTTAACTTCCTGGTGTGAGGTTTGCCTACCTGGTATGAGGTCTTAGTCTTGAATTTGATCAAACTACAAAAATAAAATAAAGTAAAATGAGGTGGCTAGGCCAGGTGGCATTAACGACTCTTCAAGCTTTGCAGTTTTAAAATTCTATCCAGATTTGGGAGTATAAAATCTCGAAGTGTGTTTCTTTTCTGCAAAACGAAGGTGTGTGTGTGTGTGGTAGGGACTAAGAGGTCGACGATGGGACTGTTATTTTCAGTTGGCCACTTGGGGTCGCTAGCGACCCGAGACTGGCTGATAAGGACGGCAGAGAGCCTCAGGGAATGCATTCTGGGGGCGGTTGATGAAATTTTCTTTTTTGTCTCTCCCTTTGGTTCCAGAATTTGGCAGGAAACTTGATCGCATCATTAGTGTTGAACAGCCCTTAAGCACGTGCCAGAGGACTGTACAGAGCCTGGGCTGTGGCAAGGTAGCCATGCCCATCCCCAAAGAGAAGAGAAGAAGAGAAGAGAAGAGAAGAGAAGAGAAGAGAAGAGAAGAGAAAAGAGAAGAGAAGAAAAAAGAGGAGAGGAGAGGAGAGGAGAGGAGAGGAGAGGAGAGGAAAGGAGTGAAGAAAAACAAAAACAAAAACAAAAGCAGAAAAGAATTAGACAAATATCCGGGATGCAGCTGGTCCTGCCTTTTGACTCCTCGGTGTGCCTTGACTTGAAAAACCGGTTCTGCAAGGTTAAGTGGGTGGCACAAAGCCTGACTCCGAGGTAGTGTAGTTTGTCCCATAGAATTCCGAATCATAAAAGGCAGAGAGCATTGAATTCCCACAGAAGCTGCTGAGTAGGAGGTTTTCGTGACGGGCTCTGCTGATGGGGAAAATGTAGTGGAGAAAGACTCAAAAGTCCCAGTGGAATCCAGTGAGGGATCACCTAGCAAGAAATAAACAAAAGGGGGCCCAACGTCTTTGCCCATGGAGCTGACAAGCTCCATGTAATGTAACCCCTTGCTCAGAGCATGAGAATAGCTTTCTACAGTGCTGTGTAAACAGTCTTTTCCACTATCCTTCCTGACTGCTAAACTGGGAGAAGCTTAAGTGGAAGAGGAAGAGGAGGAGGAGAAGGAGGAGGAGGAGAAGGATCTTAATAGAGACAGATTTGGAACTCCTACTGTCCCCTTTCAGGTCTTGAATTACTGTTAATTTCCTTACACCCACCTCTCTTCTCCTAATACTTTTAGAGAATGACAGCAAAGAGTCTGCAAAACGTGGGAAATCCACCTTGCCGGGCTGGTCAAGGAGACCCTAACTAGGGGCTGCTTCAGATGGAGGTCTTCTGCAACAGAGGTGAAATACCTATGCCCCAGGTGCCCTTTGGGGGTCACCTGCAGTACCCCTTTGCAGCTTTGCTGTTGGGGAACATCTTCCGGAAAAGGAAAGGGTTTGTGCCATTGTTTGGTGGCTTTCCATGGTTGCCCCCTGGAACCCGCCAAGTTCAGTCCCTGGTAAAGTGTTGGTGACTCTGGAGACTGCAGCGTCTTTGCAGTTTCTTCCTGATCAGCACCATTACGCCCATACTGTTTATGTGCACAATCCCCTCTGTTATGTGTCCAGCACAGTTATAGAAACATACTAAGTCTGGGTTTGCTCAGGACTTTCAAGGGATTAATCTCTTCTTTATTTTGCTATCTTCTGTGAAATGGAAGAGTACTGGTATTTCCCCAAAGGTGTGGTGGGTAGACTGCAGCAATGTCGATGTGTAAGGTGATCCAGACTTAGTGACACTTTGATAGGTACTATTCCTCGAACTTTGCAGTCCAAGACGGTAGCATGTATAACTACAGAACATTCAAAATATAGCTACTGATGCACTGAGAACACAGACTCCCCTGAAAACATTATGGGACATCTCCATCACATTTTACACAGATTCCAAGTTTATGTTGTAATTGGTTGCAGATAAGTGGTTGAATAAAGTGCCTTTTAAAAGTTAATCTTATGCTACATTTTGAAAATATGGCTACTAGGAAATTATTACACAAATAACCATGATAGAATATTTTACAAATGGCTTATATTTGTAGTTCACACTTTATTTCTGCTTGATTTTGCTACCCTAGTCCTTCTAGGACTTGTTTGTCTACTAAAATACTACCATTCAACACTATCAAGCTCATTTTGCAGAGCCAACATTACTTGGTAACAAAACAAGAAAGAAAGAAAGAAAGAAAGAAAGAAAGAAAGAAAGAAAGAAAGAAAGAAAGAAAGAAAGAAAGAAAGAAAGAGAAAGAAAGGAAGAAAGGAAGGAAGGAAGGAAGAGAAAGAGAAAAGAAAACTATAGACTATTTTCCTTGGTAAATATTTTAAAATCTCAATAAAATACTTGCAAATTGAATTCAAGAACACATTAAGAACATCCTACACTGTGGCTAAGTTGGTTTCAGTCCAAGACTGGTTGAACAAATACATATCGATAACTGCAATCCAACCCAAAAGGACAGCAGCCACATGATAATCTCAATCCATAGGGTAAAGACATTCAAGAAAGTTCAACATCCTTCCATGATAAAAGCTGTGAAGAAGCTGGGGATAGAACCTACCTGGATAGAAACAGGCTACATAGGAAAGACACACAGCCGGCATTGTACTAAGTAGGGAAAACCTGAAAGCATTTCTTCTAAAATTTAGACTAGGACGAGGATGCCTTTGCTCTCCACTCTTGTCACTACTTAGGTCTAAGCTACAGCAGTAAAACAAGAGGAAAAAAAAAGATGCAAATAAAAAAAAAAAAAAAAAAAAAAAAAAACAGAAACCAATAATCCCTATTTGGGTCCCACATGGTTCCATACTTAGAAGAGTCTAGATAT
>NC_034602.1:37845260-37885368 GCF_900095145.1 Mus pahari | reverse complement strand
TCCACTCTTGTCACTACTTAGGTCTAAGCTACAGCAAAAAAACAAGACAGAGAAAAAAAGAAAAAAAAAAAAAAAAAAAAAAAAAAAGAGGAAGAACCCAAATAATCCCTATTTGTGAACCACATGGTTCCATACTTAGAAGAGTCTAGATATTCCACCAGAAAACTAGTAGACATGATAGATATGTTCAGCAAAGTAGCATTATACAAAATCAACATATGAACACCCCTGGCTTTTCTATACTTCAGAATTAACTTGATTAGGGGGGAAAAAAACCTCATCCACAATAGCTTCAGAAAATAAAGCAACAGAAATCTGGGAATAAGCCTAGCCAAGGAGGTGAAAAAAACCTCTGCAGTGAAGCCATAAAGACACTGAAGAACAAAGTGTAGAAGATACGAGACAGTAGGAAGGTCACTCCTAGTCATGGATCGGCAGAATGAATATTGTGAAAATGGCCCTGTTACTGAAAGTAACTGTTACATTAAAATGGAGGTTAAGTGAAATGGCCATCAAAACGGTAATGGCGTTTTCCACAGAACTAGAAAATTCCTAAAGCAATCCTAAAGCTTATAGGGAGACACAAATGACTGTAAAGTGATGAACCAATCCTGACTGGAAAGCCCTGCTCGGAGGTACATACCTCAAATTGTGTTACAGACCCATGATGACAAAAGAGTACACATCACAAAACCAGAGGAGAGGAGAAGAATAGACTAGAGGTTCCTGCAACCCCTCCTTGACATAGGCGAACTGGCAATCTCTTAAAACAGTGCTAGGAAAACTGGATTTTCACATGTAAAAGAACTTTGAAACTGCTAGTAGAAACCATAGGGGAAACACGACAGAGGTACCTGCAAGGGCTTTCTGTGCGGGACACTAATAATACAGAAAATACTACAAAGAAATGATACATGGAATCAAGAAACTGCACAGGAAAGGGTAACCGTCACCACAGAGAAGAGACATCCTACAGAATAGGGAAAACAAGCTTTGCCAACCATGCATGCGATAGATTTATAGTTAGGGTATATAAAGAACTGCAAAACTTAAGCATCCAAAACAAAATGATCCACTCAATAAGTAGGGGATGCACTATTCCAAACTATCGGTTTTTGAAAACCGAGTAGGCAGTTTTCAAAAGAAGAAATACAAGTGGTCAAAAATATTCAGCTCTCTGGACACCAAGGAAATGCAAATCCCAAGTGCTTTCAAGTCCCACCCCACAGCAGTCACAAATAGTCCTCAAGGAAACAAGCATTAAACACTGGGTGAGGATGTGGAAAAAGAGGAACCCTAATTCACTGCAGGAGAGAATGTGAATGTGTGCAGACATTATGGAAATCATCATGGAGCCTCCCTAAAAACTGAAAATAGAACTTCCATGTGACCCAGCTACACTGCTTTTAAATATACACTCAAAGAAGTCTGGGTCAATATACCACAGGGATACCCATACATCCGTGCCTGTTGCTGCTCTATTCACAGCAGCTAGGACATAGAACCAGCTTAGACATCCATCAACTGATAAGTTGATCAAAATTAAAAAGGTATGTCACATACATGCGATGGAATTTTATATAGCCGCAAAGAATGATGAAATCATGATAGTTGTAGAAAACGGAGTACTGTCTGAATTTATTATGTCAAATGTCTAGGAAGCTAGACTCAGGCTAATACTGTATATATGTATTGTATTTTTTCACAGCATGAGCCAAAAAATGAAGCTTGGGAGAAAAGAGGAAGAAATCTTAAGGGAGGTAGAAGTAAGGTAATGGCATGCACACAATAGGAAATCAGGAGACAGAATGTTCTGGGAGAAGAAAGAGCAGCTAGAGGAGGGAGGAACACAGTGGGGCAGCAGAGAAAATGAGATGGACAAGAACAACACAGAAGTATGAAGATTCCATGATAAAAATCCACTTCAATGAATTTATGAAATTCTTAGGCAAATGGATGGATCTGGAAGATATCATCCTGAGTGAGGTAACCCCATCACAAAAGAACACACATGATATGTACTTACTGATAAGTGGATATTAACCCAGAAACTTAGACTACCCGAGATACAATTTGCAAAACACATGAAACTCAAGAAGAAGGAAGACCAAAGTGTGGATACTTTGTTCCTTCTTAGAATGGGGAACAAAATACCCATGGAGAGAGTTACAGAGACAAAGTTCAGAGCTGAGATGGAAGAAAGGACCAACCAGAGACTGCCGCACCTGGGGATCCATCCCATATACAACCACCAAACCCAGACACTATTGCATACACCAGCAAGACTTAGCTGACAGGATCCTGATATAGCTGTCTCTTGAGAGGCTATGCCAGTGCCTGGCAAATACAGAAGTGGATGCTCACAGTCATCTATTGGATGGAACACAGAGCCCATGATGTAGGAACTAGAGAAAGTAACCAAGGAGCTAAAGGGGTCTGCAACCCTATAGGAGGAACAACAATATGAACTAACCAGTACCTGCCAGAAATCTGTATCTAGTTGCATATGTAGCAGAGCATGGCTCCTGGCCATCAATGGAGGAAAGGCCCTTGGTCTTGCGAAGATTATATGCCCCAGTACAGGGGAATGCCAGGGCCAGGAAGCAGAAGTGGGTAGGTTGGGGAGCAAGGCAGGGGAAGGGTATAGGGAAATTTTGGGATAGCCTTTGAAATGTAAATGAAGAAAATATCTAATAAAAAATCCATTTCTTTCCATGTAGGCTTATTGAATTAATTAAATAGGGACCAGGAAGATGACTCAGGGGGTTACATGCTTATTACGAAAGTATGAGGACCAGAATTCTGATCCCCTGTACCCACATAAACACTGGGTAGGAGAGGCAGCCCGTCTGTAATCCCAGCACTGAGTTATCAAAGGCACTGGTCAGCTAGATAGCTGAGTTGTCCAACTCTGGATTCAAGTGTGAGACCGTTCCTTAATATAGAAGGTAGAGGGCACTTGAGAAAGATCCTTCTGTAGACCGATGGCCTCCACAAGCACGCACAGGTATGCATGCTTGTTCGCCTGCACGAGACATGTGCACTCATCCACACGCATACATCACACACACAGGTAAAAAAATTAAAAATCTATTTATGTTAAACAAGATTTTTCTTCCTTTGGGGCTGAACCCAAGGTTTGCATCTTCACAGGGCTTCTTGGTTGATCTTTTTGACTTCTCTGGAGTCTCTTAAGACGTTTTAATTTGTGAGGAAGTAGTATAGCCTTTGGTTGGATTTAGTCAGGAAAGCCATGCTAAAGACTGTTTATAATGTCTGGCTCATTGTGAGCACAGATAAACCCTTCTTTGTTGCCGTCTTCAGAGTCTGGTTACATAGTTCAGCACTGGTTACCTGCTGGCTTGTATCCTTCCTGTTTGCCTAGCCTTCCTTTCTGACACTTACTGTTGTAAATGTGCTGTAGAGGATGAGGGTCCCATCATTTGCTGTTCCTGGCTTGCTCCTAACCTACAGGATAGCTCTGAAAACACGGGATTCTCCCTAGGACCATTCACAGACAAACGCAGAGCTGATGTAGATGGATATGGTACCTTGAGTTATTATTGTTTCTTCTCAGGTACAGTCATTTGCTTTTCCAGTGCCACTCTTCTTCATGGAGCACATTCATAAGCATGGCACAGTGGTGTTTCAGGTATCACACATTCCGTGCTTCTCCTGTTTTGAATAGTGTATGTATGTGAACTGGTTTACTCCTCAATGATTTAACGACCTAATCCTCACATTTCTCTCATTTCACAGATGAGGAAACCAAGGCATGGGGAGGTGAAGAATACAGCCAAGATCGCATAGTTCGTAAGGGGAGGAGCTAATTTCCAACCAAGGCGGTACAGGAAGTCTCAGGATGGTTGATTTTCTGAATCACAAGGTGGCAAGTCTCCTTTACCAGGAGTCAGTCTAGCATACTTTTCTTCAGTCTTCAAATACTTCTCACTTTTCCTTCCACCATTCCAGCCCTGTCAGAATGAGCTTCTGTCAGAGTCCCACCATTTGTGATTGATATCTCTAGTTCCATTATCAGTGCTCCCTACTGACCTGTGATTTCCCAGGACCTCAATACCTGGTGCTTTCTAAGACATCCTCATCATTAGTGCCCAATGCCAGAGAGCAGGGCTCCAGTCACAGGTGACATATTCTGCCAGAATCCAAAGATTGAGACTGAAAGCGACTAATAGATTTTCTTCTTTCATGGTATCATATTGTTTTTGTCATGCCACTTAAACAATCTATAATCCTGTTTAATTTAACACCACACACACACACACACACACACACACACCCTTCTTTGTCTTCTAAAGAATGAGAGAGGAGAGTCAGGTCTTCATTTGGCTTGTTCTGTCTCTCATTTCAGTGTCTGGCACAGAATATATTTAGTAAATATGTGTCAAGTGAGTAAATGACCGGACTTGTGGAGTATCTAGTTTGAGCCTTCCTGTAATAGGACTTATAGTTCCTATGGGGTGGAGGTGATGAGGAGTGTACTGTGAGAGTCATAGCTGTCGAGTGGAGGAGAAAACGCAGTGTT
This sequence comes from Mus pahari, assembly GCF_900095145.1. Lineage (NCBI taxonomy): Eukaryota > Metazoa > Chordata > Mammalia > Rodentia > Muridae > Mus > Mus pahari. The sequence goes on along the minus strand of NC_034602.1, from coordinate 37,880,825 downwards.
TTGCCAGGAGGAATTCCTATAGCACGTAGCAGTCAGAAGAAGGTTAATCTATACATGAGAGAGACAGCCAAGCTAAAGGAGGAACCAGGTGAGGAACTGGGGGTTGGAATTTTAGCAAAAGATACTGAGGAATACTCCCTAAATAATAATGGCATCCATTTAGGAATAAGAAGGTACTATCGCAAAACAGAAATGCACATGTCATGGCCACCAAGGGCACCATTAGCCACGTTGGGTAAGACTGGAGTAGATGGACACTTTAAGGAGATCAGAGGGATCCAGTAGAGAATTATAAATCAACACCCCTTAGCCAGGAATATTAATATCAGGAATATCTCAGAATCCGTTGTAAACTGGCATCGGTCAGGGGCTGAAATTATAGCTGTCAATAGACATCCTGATGATGTTCTGTGTAAGGCTGTGGTATCTCTGTACACGGCTGTGGTCCCAGCTGAGTCCCCTGTGATTTTTTTTTCTTGCTAAAATATACATGAATGAGGCCTCCTTTCTCAGTGCCTCCTGGCTGTGCATGCTTTTATTAAGGTTTGCCACAAGGAACTTTATTTTGACACTGAAACCTCTCACAGGAGAGAAGAGGCCATGGAAGCAGGAGGATGGGGATGCAGGAAGGAGCCACTGTTTGGTTTCTTTCAAGCCTATACCAGCAGAGAGGGGCTAGGAGAAGCCAGGTGGGATGTTGAGGCCCAGGGATGTCAGACCTCTCCTTCAGAGATTTCATTCTTTACCCCAAGGCAGCCTTGTCACCCTCACTGTCCCTGAGGCTCCTATGGGTCCCTGTTGATCCCTGGCTCACATATATTGAGGAGAACCAAGTTTTTAGTCAGGTTGCCTGGCTTTGCTTGCTCAGGAGCCCTGGGGCCTCCCACTGTCTATGTTAAAGCTCCTCACATTTATCTCAGGAGATAACGTGCCCATTGCTGTTATTTTCATGATACCATTTGTTCTGCGTGCTAACGAGCTTTTGCTAGTTCTCTGCCTAGTGCTTGAATGTGTCTTTTATTTGTCCCACATCTTCAGATTACAACCATTCTCCTAACTATTGCTTTCTTTCCTGTCCAATGCATACAGTCTTGTATCTGCCAAGGAATTTTTCACACCCCCCCCATGTATATATGCATATTATTTAAGAGCGCCAAGCAGAAAGCATCCCATCTGATAAGACTGACAGGGCAGAGGAACACACATAGCTCATTCTGGGAGGTGAAGAACATTTGTTTTTAGAATTTATATTTCTTTTGTGCCTTGTGTCTACAAGCAGTTTGAATGACTGAGAATTTTGTTTTCAGAGTGAGTTTTCAGTGTGATTTTTAACAGGGTCTGGGCATTGGTCCCTTTTCTTTACATCTTCAGATTATAGGAAAAGGGCAACTAGAATAGTAGAGTAGACAAGTTCATCTGAGCCTTGTGAGTCTGTGTAAGTCACTTCACTGGCCGGGTTTCAGTTTCTCCTCTGTAAAATGTGCCCAAAGGTGGTCTGAGAACTTACTAATGTTAGAACTTACTAATGTTAGCTGCCGCCGCCGCCGCCGCCGCAGCCGCCACCACCACCATCACCACCACCACCACATCCCTATCTGAAATACTTGGGAAACAGAGATATTTGGGAATTTTGATTTTTTTGCTATTGGATTTTAGGATGCATATATATATATATATATATATATATATATATATATATATATATATAATCTTGAGGATGGAACCCAAACTTGAACACAAGTATCACATGTACCTTATAGCAGCTTGAAAAGCACTTTGTCTACTCTTTTTTTAGTGCACCTGTGTTTTGGCTGTGTGGCATCATATGTTCAGCTGTAGAATGTGTCTTCCCCTTGGCACCCAAGTGTCAAGTGTTAGAACACTTGAATTTTGGACTTTTGGGTTGAGGCATGTACAGCCTACACTTACTCTTCTTTATTTTTTTAAAATAAATTTACTTATAATAATATTTAATTTATTTTTATATATATGGGTGTTTTGCCTGCATGTATGTCTGAAAACCATGTGAGTGCCTAGTGCCCCTGGAGGCTAGAAGAAGGTGTTGGATAGCCAGAGGCTACAGTTGCAGATAGTTGTGAGCTGCCATGTGGGTTCTTGGAACTGAATCTGGGTTCAAGAAGAATAGCCCAATATTGCTTATAACTACGGAGCCATCTCTCCAGCCCCAGCCTGTAACTTCTTGTGGCCATAGTGAGTGGGGTTTCATTTTTTTCTCTTTTCTTTTCCCTTTTAAAAAATTGGATATTTCCTTTATTTACATTTCAAATGTTATTCCCTTTCCCATTTCCCCCCACCTCTACTGGAAATCCCCTATCCCATTCTCCCTCCCCCTGCTTCTGTGAGGGTGTTACCTCACCCAACCACCCACTCCCTACTTCCCTGCCCTCCATTCCCCTACACTGGGGCATGAAGCCTTCACAGGCCTAAGGGCCTCTGCTCCCATTGAGGCCCAACAACGTCATTCTCTGTTGGTGGTTTAGTCTCTGGGAGCTCTGGGGGGTCTGGTAGGTTGATATTGGTGTTCTTCCTATGGGGTTGCAAAACCCTTCAGCTCCATCAGTCCTTTCTCTAACTCCTCCATTGGGCACCTCATGCTCAGTTCAATGATTAACCGAGAACGTCCACCTCTGTATTTGTCAGGCTCTGGCAGAGCCTCTCAGGAGACAGCTATATCAGGCTCCTATCAGCAAGCATCTTGGCATTCACAATAGTGTCTGGGTTTGGTGACTGCATATTGGATGAATCCCCAGGTAGAGCAGACTCTGGATGGCCTTTCCTTAAGTCTCTTCTCTAGACTTTGTCTTCGTATTTGCTCCTGTGGGTATTTTGTTCCCCTTTGTAAGAAGGAACGAAGCACCCACACTTTGGCCTTCCTTCTTCTTGAGCTTCATGTGGTCTGTGAATAGTATCTTGGATATTCTGAGCTTCTATGCTAATGTCCACTTATCAGTGAGTGCACATCATGTGTGTTCTTTTGTGATTGGGTTACCTCACTCAGGATGATATTTTCTAGTTCCATCCATTTGCCTAAGAATTTCATGAATTCATTGTTTTTAATAGCTGACTAGTACTCTATTGTGTAAATGTACCACATTTTCTGTATGTATTCCTCTGTTGAAAGACATCTGTGTTCTTTCCAGCTTTTGGCTGCTATGAACATAGAGGAGCATGTGCCCTTATTACATGTTGGAGCATCTTTTGGGTATATGCCCAAGACTGGTATAGCTGGGTCCTCAGGTAATACTATGTTCAATTTTCTGGGGTTTATAACGGTTCTGTGTTCTGTATCTTGAGCTTATGTTTTGCAAAATGTTTCTATTTATGTATCTCCCAGCAAAAGGAGAATGAATATAGCTTTAACTGGAATGCATCTCCCTTCAAATTCTATCTCAACGGCAATTTGTTGTGGCACTAAAGTTTTAACTTAGGAGGTCTCTTGTGTAGCTTCAGTTCTGCCTTACATTCTTAAGCTGTTCACTCTGCTGCTGGGAACGAAGGGGGCAGAAGAAGCAGCTCTGTTGGCAGGGAAAGGTGATGTCAGCATGGATGCTCTGAGGCTCTGCTCACATACAAGTGTGGTCCAGGTTTCTAATGGGAAAATGACTCTCGTAGGAGACTCACCCTCCCCTGTCAGTGGTACCCAGTGTTGAGGCCAACACTATATATTTAGCAGCATCAAATAATCATTTCGGGACTAAGTGTGGCGGTGCATGCTTTAAATCCCAGCATCAAGGAAGCAGAGGCAGGAGGAGTTTTGTGAGTTTGAGGTCAGCCTGGTCTCCATAGTAAGTTCCAGGCCAGCCAAGGCTGCAAAGTGAGATCCTGTCATACAACAACAACAACAACAACAACAACAACAACAACAACGTTTATATATTTAGGGAAGTACACAGCAATCAGGCAGAAGAGCAAGGGCAGCAACCACCAAGAGGATGGGCTGTATGCAATACGTAAGTCTGCTTGTCCCAAGAGCCACAGTTGAGCATCTTTGGGGAATAGGTGACTGCCTTATGGTAGGCAGAATCAGGGACTTTGTCCTGGAGGGAAAGCTGAGGGACACCCAGGAGCCTAAGAGGCAGTGCCACATTTCACAGCTGTCAGCTTTTGAATTTTAAGGTATGGAAGTATCACTGAGATACAAGTTCTTTGGAGTAGGGAGGGGGTGGTGAATGAGACAGAAAGCAGATTTTTCCCTCCTTTCTAAGCACCGATCTCACCTAAAGAGAAACAAACGAGTAAGTCGCATTTTTTGTTAAATTGCATCTGTCCTTGATGCTCTCTGAATTTTAATGTCATCTCCAAGTTACCTTTGTTATGAAAGGAACATGAACTTAAGATGACAATGACTCGTGGGACTTTAGCAACAAGAGTGTAAGTAGGACAAATAACTCCCAAATACAGTCAGTCTATTCATTCAAAAATTATGTTCTAGTTCTGGTTTGTATTTGGCTATGGGAAAAACAAATGCCTAATTAAATGCCTCACCTTTGACAGTTTTTCAAAAGCAAAAAAGAAAAATTTTCATTTCATTTAGTAATATCAAGATACCCTGCTATATTGAATCCACTAGTACATTTAAAAAGTAAGCGTAACAAACCATAAAAAAAAAATAAGAAAATCTACTTTTAGGGTTTTCGATTCATAGCGTTTAATTGTTCATCTGTTTCCATGATAAGGTGAGACCTGTCTGGTGTCACCGGAGGGACCATAGCACGCTGTTTTTTTCCCATCCTCATTTACAATGATTATGTTATCAGGCTAGCCAGGCAAAAGGGTGGAGCAACTATAATTTCAAAGCAGGATTAGGTTGAAATAACGAGGTCACCAAGTTGTGGTTTCCAAGGCAACGTCACATCTAAGAATATGGGATGCTTCTAGGAGATGAGGCAGAGCCTTGAGCCGTTTTCCCCATGCACAAAAATCACCCACTTCCTAGTGGGAAAAAAATGCTTATTAACTGCTTTCAAACATGTTTTTATTTTTTATTTTTCAGGAACAAGTTTATGATTTATGAACTGATTTAAAGTTATTTATCCCCTCCTCTTTTCGTTTTTCCTCACCAGTAATAAATATCCAAATAATCAATTGGACCATTGTCTCTCTCATTTTTGGATTCTCAGACTCATCATTTCAAGTTTATTTCACCTTCCCTTCCTCTTTCCCTCCTTATCTACCTGCCAGTCTGCCTCCCTTCCTCCATCCCTCCATCCCTCCCTCTCTTCCTCCCTCCGGTTCCCTCCCTCTGTCTCTCTCTCTCCCTGTCTGCCTGCCCCTTCCTCTTTTCCCCCTCTCATTCCCTCCTTCCCTCCCTCCATCCCCTTTCCAATTCTATTTTAGCATTTCAGAAAAAAAGAAAAGACATAGAACAGAAAAGTGAAGACTGAGGGATCAGTGTTCTGATAGGATGTTTGAGGTGGCAGCAGGGCTATGCATTGCAAAATCCATAGCCCATGCCTCGGGATTCATGTTTTCCCCTGAAAAATACTAAGTTTCAGAGAGAGTGTGTGGCCTTGGTCTCTATTGTCTTTTCTTAACAATTCAGAACACCCTTCCAAAGGTGCATGACTGGAGGCAGAGAGGGGATGCAGGGAAGGGTGGCAGCTGTCTGTGCCTCGCTGACAACAGTGACCTATTGGGACAGTTTCCCTTTCTGTTTCACAAGTCACTTCTGGGACTGGATGTTTCAGATAAGAGCCTCGCCTTTCCACATTCTTTAAAAATGAGCGGCGTCTTTAGTATGGGCATGGATGTGTAAGTGTGGGTTTTGCTAGTCTTTTTTTTAAAGAACATTACTGACCTGCTGTTGAATAAGTGGACCCAGGGCAGCACATGGGAACCCCCCCCCACACTCTGTCTCCTTACAACACGGTCTTGCTTGATGATGTGTTAACCATTCACCTTTTGCCCTGGCTTTGCATAAGGAATATAAAGTGTGCTTGCAGCCAGAATGGTGCCACAGCACAGTCTCTCTGACATCCTGGAAATCCACACGGAAGGCTCCTTACTACTCTGAGGTGTCTTCAGCTGCCATCCTGGGAGGAAGGCAGAAGACAACGGTGCTTTGATAGCCTTCCCGATATGCTGTGTGATCATGGACAGGTGAAGTCACCTCTCTGATCTTTACACCTCAGGGTAGGAACTGAACAGTGGGCCTTGAAAACAGCTCTTGCCTCAGAGATATGCCTAGGACCTCAAAACAATCTTCACATTTCCAAAACAAAGATGCATGTCAAGTTAACGTTCATCCTTCCAATCTTGTTCCTACTTTTATTCATTTCTCCCTTTTTTCTGCTCAGAATAGTTTTTTTCCAAAAGGCACATTAAATTATATCATGCCTCTGCTGGAGTGGGTTGAGCTGTATTCCTCCAAAATTGTAAACCAGCTAGAACATATGAATTTGACGTTATTTGAAAGCAGGCTCTTTTCATGGGTAATCAAATTAAAATGAGTTATATTAGATCAGGGTCCTCAGTCCATCCTGACTGTTGGAGAGCAATGAGGAGGGAGGAGAGTGAGAAAGACATGGAGAGGGAGAGAGAGGGAGAGGCTGACACGGAAGTAGGGCAGGCACACAGGTGAGAATGGCCAGATGGTGACAAAGGCAGAGGATGAAGTAATAGGTCTGTGAGCAAAGTTTGGCAGCCAATTCTAGCAGCTTCAAAGTGGCCATACAGCATCTTCCCTGGAGGTCTTGGGGGGAGGGGGGAGCACCATGGATATGGTGGCTTCAAGCTTCTATCTGCCACAGGAGCAAGAGTCAGTTTCTGTTGTGTTAAGCTTAAGTAGTAACCTGTAGCATTGGGAAACACATTTCAATCCTTCTGGGTTCTTCCTGCCATTAGAATGAGGCTCAGAACCCTGATATTCCCCCTCCTTCCTTCCTTTCCCCCCCTCCCCTCCTGCCTATAATCTCCCCTTCCCTCTCTCCTCTCCTTCTATCCCCCCTCCCTTCCAGAATGATGGAACTTGCTCACCACCCTCCCTTCCAGAATGATGGAACTTGCTCAAGTGTCTTGGCATTTATCCTCCAGTGTTCCTCCCACTCTTTCCTGTGAACTCAACACTTTACTGGTGCAGATGGAGTTCAGTATCTCCAACTAGGCTCCCTCTTACTCCAGAAGCGATACTACTATCTGCTTATCTCAGAACACATTTCCTCCTCCTCCTGCTCCTCCTCCTCCTTCTCCTCCTCCTCCTATTCCTCCTCCTCCTCATGCATCTCCTTGTCCTGGTTTCCTTCAGCTAAATGCCACTTTCTTAGGGATCTTATTAATATAAAAACTTGTCTGTGCATCTCTCTGATTGCTCTGGTGTGTTCTCTAGTGTGTGTCTGTCTGTGTATTCAGTTGGAAGGTTGCTGGTTACTGCTGGACACTGAGCTCAAGGAGGTTGGGACCTGTCCTTGCTCCTTGCTTTATTCCTATTTTTACTGTTCGCCAAATATTTCAATACATGAGGAACTAAGTAAATAATTGTTTGATATCTTATTAAACATCTCCTAGTAAGATTTTACGAGATCTTAGAATATTGGTAGGTTCAGAGATAAATCAATCCCTCATTTGAAATCCTACTACTGAGTAGATATCCCAAAGAAATTAAATAGGTATGTTAAATAGGTATCTGAGTTCCTGCATTGCTTACAACATTAGTTACAATAGCCAAGATGTGGAAACAGCATGAGCATCTGCCAGTGGATGAATGAATGAATGAATTAATATACACAGGATACTAACTAAGCCTTAGGAAAAAATGTCTTCTCATTTATAACAGCATTTTAGAACTTGTATCTAAATTCCAGAATAGTTGAAGACTAGCTATATTGAACCACAGCTGTACCTCAATATTCTCAGGATTGGTTCAAGAACCCCCACACATACAAACATCTACAGATATGAAAATTCACAAGGTCCAGGTTCTAAATATACAAATGTGTTATTACTAAGCACCAAAAGTGCTAACAGTCTTATTAGATAACCATTTATAAAGCGCTGTAGTAGGTACACTTTTAAAGAGTGTGCAAGAGAAGACTTTTTAGCAAGAAAGGGTAGGAGCTTATGGTTCATGATAACTATTGGTAAAGATAAGAGAATTTTACTCCTTGTAATTTCTACTAAAAATATAGAAAATGCTAAAAATAATTTCTGCCTTTAATATGTCTAAAATTCTTAAACAGTTATGTGAAATGTATCTTAAGGGAGTCAGTCAACCTTGGAAATTCTGAGTTTCTTGGAAATACACCTAAAGGTTACCTTAAAAAAAAAAAACCAAAAAAACCCACCACCCTCAGTCCCCAATTTCTCAAATTAGGCCTCAGCTTCCGTATTTTTCACCACTTCCCAATAACCCCTTCATTTATGAGTCATTCAGGATTGATTAGATCAGATCCATCTTGAATCCATCACATCCTCAAATTCTCATCTCTAAAAATTGCATGTGGGACTAAATCTTCAACACATGGACCTATTTGTTCAGGGACACTTTACATCTCAGCCATTTAAACATTCTGCTCTGGTTCCAAAGGTTTATGTCTATCTCACAGTGCAAAGTGTATTGCCTATATTTCACAGTCTCCAAGGACTTAAAAGTTATAATATTTATCAAAAACATAAGCTACAAATCTTCTCTGAGGCTCAAGTCAAACTCTTGATAATGAGATTTTGTAAAACCATAATAATCTTTACTCAAAATATTATTTTTAACACTCTCCCAACATGTAATGTCACAAAATAAACATTTCCATCCCCCAAAGGAGGGGTAATAGTAGAAAGAATGAATGATTTCAAAGTGAAATTAAAAATCCCACAGTGTAAATATTAATCCCTATAGTTTCATGTCTGGTCTTCAAGGTATGTGCTGGTGTAATGTAAGACATAAAGGTCTTGGGTAGTCCTGTCTTTATGGCCTTGCCAGGCATCTCTTATGGGTTGGCTTTATTTATTGCTTGGAGCTTTCCTTGGCAGATCTTCCTGGCACTTTTAACTTCCCAAGCTCTCCACTGTGGCTTTGATCTGCACACTTACAGTTTCATACATTGCCATATCAAAGATCCTGAAAAGACTTCAGTTCAGCTTTGTGATAAGTTGTCTGGTCTGCCTTGTTTTCTTTAGGAAATATGAGTGAAAGATTTCATGATTCAACATTGCCTTCATTTTTCATGATTGCAAAACCAGCATCATGTGGTTGGTACAATGGTCTGCTGCTAGTTCAAACAAGAGGCAGGCCCACTTGGATTATGGCTACAGTGGGGCCAGGTGCCTGGATGCTTGAATATGAGGGATCATAATTACTTTCCTATTGCTGTGAAGCAGTACTATGACCAAGGCAACTTAGAAGGCATTTAATTTGGGGTTTACTTACAGTTTCAGAGGGCTAGATTCCGCCATCATGACAGAAAGCATGTCAGCAGACTGGCAAGAGTGGTGCCAGAGCAGTAGTTAAGAGTTTACATTTAATCCAACAGCAGGGGATGAGAGATAGATAGGTACATAGATAGATAGATAGATAGATAGATAGATAGATAGATAGATAGATAGATAGATAGATAGATAGATAGATAGATAGATAGACAGATTCATAGGCAGATAGGTAGATGGATAGATGGATGGATGGATGAGTGAATGGATGGATGGATGGATGGATGGATGGATGGATGGATGGATGGATGGATGGGGCTTGTGTGGGTTTTTGGACAGACCTCAAAGTCCATCCCCAGTGAAACTCCTCTTCTAACAAGGCCACATATCCTAATCCTTTCTAAGCAGTTCTATCAGCTGGGGACCAAGCACTCAAGCATATGAGATATGGAAGCCATTCTCATTCAAATTACCTCATGGGGAAACAAAATGCTAGACTTCTCTTCTCAAAGTAATATCCTTTAAGTGAGTTTCCACTTTTGCGCCCTTCACCCTTTGATGGGTGTGCTGTAACCATTTCCCAAGTTCCTTGTAGGTCAGCTTTCCTACTGACCTGATACAAAGTTCATGGTTTCTTTTCAGTAGCTTTCATCTTAGCCATCATCTTTGAATTAAACTCAAAATGCCCTCCTGTTTAGCCCAAGCAGCATGTTTTTCAAATCTTTGTGCCCTACTTTAACTGACCTACCTTTGCTCTAAATATGGCTAAAAGAAGCCAACAATAACCATGCCATGGCATGCACTCTAGGTTGCTTTGTAGAATAATGATTACCTTTAATATTAGCATCTACAAAGTCTTGGGAAATAGACAAAATCTAGACAAGTTATTCGTTAGATATAATGTAAGTGACCCCTAATCTAACTTTCAGTCTAGTCCCAATACCATCTGAAATTTCAGGAACACAGTCTCTGCTTTCCACATTAATATCAGCATTCTGGTATTTTGGCCTCACACACCAGAATTCATCGTTAAGGTTGGCTTACAAACTTCTAAGTTTTTTCCTCTAGCTGGCTTCTTCAAATCTTTTGAAATTCTTCCCTCAAGCCAGTTTGAAAGTCTAAAGAACATAGTCAAGAATGGGCAGACAGGATCGCACTCTTCACACATATTTTCTATAATAATCAGTATGTTTGTGATAAAATTCCATAGGGGAACTGCTTAAAGGGCAGATTTATTTTGCTGTGTAGAACTGTAGTCCATGATTGACTGGCTTCAGTGTGTGTGGGTCATTTGGGACAGTGTGGTGGAAAGAATAGGCTATAGCAGAGCTATTCCTCTCTTGTCAGGCAGGAGGAAAAGAGCAGCAGAGACAGAAAGAGAAAGAGGCTGGGAGGAAGATAGCTTTCAAAGTCTTGTCCTCAGTGATCTACTTTTTCCAATTAGGCACCATCTTCTATAATTTCTACTCACCCACTATAGTCTATTCAATTAGGAGTCTCTCAGTAGATGTTTCAACTGATAAGGTTAGTGGCCTGAAGATCTAATTCCTTTCCAAGTCATACCTCTGAACATTGCACTAGGGACCATATTACCACATGAGTCTTTTGGGGAGATACCTTATATCTAAACTATATCAGTAGCCACAACAGAGTTGAAATGAGACATGTGACTTCAGCTACAGATTATTTAGTTGCTGGTACAGGACATTTATGGATCTATCCTACTTTGATAAGATATCCCATGACTTTCAATGTGATCCAGTTGGGTCTGTGAAGAGCTTGTGGAGCAGAAATCCCTTATTGACCCATTCAACCTATGATATTAAGAGGAAATCAATCTTAGATATTTCCAGCCACTGAGACACTGTAAGTTTGTTGTTGGTAATACAGTATATCCTGATTCATGCTGGAATTGATTCAATGTTTGCTGTGTTCTGGAAATTTAGAAAGTGCTCTGCAATTGTAATTTAATTTTGATTGGATCTTCATGAAATAAGCATGGTTATTGTCTTAAGTTATAAGTGAGGAGACTGAGTCATAGAACAAATATCCTGTCCAAGGTGTCAGTGTTGAAGGTCTACGTATAGAAGGTCTTACCCAACTGAACGTTTCTTCTCTGTTGGTCACTGAGTAAAGACTTTAGGACTGAACAAATAATTACATTAATTATCTCCCGAGTTTGAAGCCAGTCCCAACTTATTTGTGAAGAACAAGAGACATTTAAAAACGTCATAAAAACATAACTGACTCTTAGATACAAGGCATCACGTGAATTTTTAAAAACCATTTTTATTGTTACATTTCTTTCTTTCTTTTGTGTGTGTTGTAAGGGAACTTGTATGTGCCATGGAGTTCATGTGCAGGAGAGCAGACAACTTGGCTCAGTTGTTTTCCCCCTCTACTGGGTGGGTCCAGAGGATTGAGCCCAGATTATCAGGGACAGTGCCTTCTCCCACTGAGCCATGCCCCTGGCCCAGCCTATGGTAGGGTTCAGAGAAGAGATATTTGTAAGCCTAGAAAAGAAGAACACTTCTTGTAGGCAGGAATTGAGCTCTGTCATAAAAAAAAAAGGGGGCACTCGGAGAAAATTTGGATGGGCAAATGTCTTATATTATATCTGGATTTTGCTTGAGTTACCCAAGAAGGATAAATTCCTGAAGGACATGGGGGTATGCTTTGTTCTCCAACATGCTTGTCAAATTCTCTAAATCTTGTAGATGTTAAGCAAGTCATGCTGCTCCAATGACAATAAGGTTTGCTGGTCAGATTAATAGTTCTCATTGTGTTTGATATCTCACGTGTCCAAACTTGATCCTTCATGATTGATTATGCTAATTTCTACCTATCCACAAAGACAGCAATCAGCACATTGCTCATTTCTCATCTCCTATACTCACCATGATTAGATTGGCCAGAAATCATGGGTTGGAAATTCCAGAAATAAATAATTCATGAGTTTTAGGATAGAATGCCATTCTGGATAAAATGAGGAAGTCTTTCAACATCCTACTCCATACTTTCCAGAATGTGACTCATCCTTTTATGCTGTGTATCCATGGTGTATATACTACCCCCCCATTAGTCATGTGTAGCTATGTGAGTTTTCAGACACTATTGCAATATTACAGAGCTTGTGCTGGACAAATTTTATTTTACTTAATCATGATCTATTTTATTACTGTTTTAGTAATTGTTCTACTATGTCATCACTAATATTCTTCTGTGCCTAATGTCTAAATTAAACTTTACCATAGGTATATACATATAGAATTACATAGAGCATACACAGAGTAAAATACTATCCAGTTTGAAACCTCCACTGGAATATATCCCCTCCAGTGGGGCTTCAGTATTCAGTTATTTGATTCCAGATCATCCTTTTTACTAGGTGGTCAAGTCTTCCTTTAGTAGCACACATCTGTAATCCCAGTACTTGGGGGTAACTGAGGCAGGAGGGTTAACCTAGCTTCGGTTATATCACAAGACCTTGTCTGGAAAAGCCAAACAAATAACAAACAAGCTGAAGTGGGTCACACCACGGAATAACAGGTATTGATTTTTGTTTCCACTTAAGTTCTTTCATCATTGAGGCTAGTCTGTAGAGTTTTACTCACTTCACTCTTAGCAAAATGTCTTCATTTATATATAGCATTCTTGGTAATTGTGTTGACTATGCCTGGCATGGATAATCTAGGCATGGAAAAATAGCTCAATAAGAAAGAAACAATAAAACACACAAAAGGCAAAAGCCCTGCTCACCTGGATAGAACTGGTCTAGAATTTCCTGAGCTGTCTGGGGACATAATTCATCTCCTCAACTTCAGAGTCACATCATTACATTTTTCTTTCAAATGTATCTACATGTGAATATAACAGTTTAAATTTGCATCTGGAGTCTATTCTCTGGTGACAAAGCCTAAGGCTTATGCCACCTTACTTGTGTGGAATTATTGGGAGATGTGGCTTTTGTCTTGCTTTTTCTCTAAAGTAGATTATCAGAAAGGATATCTTCCTGTGCTTACAGCCTTGCTGATGAGATATGTAGTACTGAGGAACACTCCCCCACCCCCTGCTCTCAAAACCTCCCCACACACACATTTTATATTCCATGTGGAAAAAAGATCAGTGGGTATGATCACTGTTATCCATGTGAAATTTCATTAGATGTAAAAGCATTTTTCAACGAAAAGGTCCTGTGTGTTTAAATATGAACCCTGAAAGCCATTGGCCAACCCTAGTGCTTACCCCACATAAGGAAGCCAAGTTGTTTTCTATGCATTCCCTGTCTGCCATCACTCCTCCTTCCTCTGAATTTTTCAAGTTTATCTTTAATCTTGGGAATAGAAGTAGAAAGTTCAATGCCCTCCTGCCTCCCACAAAGCACCAGTATTAGGTCAAAATGAGGCAAAAAGATACCAGGAATGTGCTATAAAATTATTTTTATACTTGTATATACAATAGAACAGCAAAATCTTTTTATTCCAAAAGCTAATTTCATCATATATATATATATATATATATATATATATATATATATATATATATTAAAAAAACATTAGTACATCTGGGGAGAAGTTTGTGATTCTACACTAACAGCTACTCATTGGATACTTTAAATAGTTCTTCGGATAAGGACAGGCCCTTGCATTTGAACTTTTGTGACATGATGTTATTATCTTCCTGCAGAATAGATTAAAAACAGTACCCTGTTTCTGTTTCAGCCACAATTAGAAGTGAGGTCATAGCCCAGTTCATTAATCTTAAGATAAGAAATAAACTTGTTTTTCCTCAAGAGTTATAAGATTGATGCCCCTGCTACTGTCTCAATTTGTTTATTTGCATGTAAGCTGTCTGGGCTTGTGGCATCTGGCTCGGTTTGTCACCTCGGGATAAGATAATTTGGGATCTTTCACATTTCCAGATTATATGGAACCCCAGCAGTTGAACCAGCTGACAAACACCACATGCCCGCAGTTTTGAAGCAGGGACACAGCCAGGGGGCTGGCAGTGTAAGGGGAGTGTTGGTTTATTAACCGATGCACTTGACTCCACAGGTTCATGCCTCTGCTCACAAGACCGATTACACAGCACGCCATGTGCATCCTGAAAGGAGATACAGGGCAGCTGTGATGTAGGCTGAGGACTTGGTTCCTGTAAGATGCTTGGGCCCTACTGCTCCAGGAGTTGACTTTCTGTACTCAGACATTTTCTAGCATTTTTTCTACTGCCTATATAAACCGATATTTTACTTTCTCATTTTGAGATGAGATTTTGAGAATGTGGGTCTGTGGATAAAGTTCAGTCAGTGAAGAACTTGCAGTGTAAGGGTGAGAACCTAAGCCTGGATTGCCAGAACCCACGAAAAAGAGAAGACTGCTGGCATATTGCCTGTACCCTAGCCCTGGGAAGAATTGTTGAGGCTTGCTGTCCCACTAGTCAAGTCATCTTCACAGGTTCTAGGTTTAGCGAGAGATCCTGTCTCAGAGAGTAAGTAGAGAACGTTCTAGAAAAAAAGATCCATTGACTTGTGCGCGCGCGCATGCGCGCGCGCGCACACACACACACACACAATTTTGGAATGTTGCTGGCGTAGGCAATCTGTTTTTCTTTCAGTGATGCTGCATGGTGTCATTGTGCTAAGTTGTATGGAATTATAGTTCAGGTAGTGATTGTAAAGAATAAAGGGCACTTGTTGAACAATGGCTGCTCGCCAGGGACTGTCACTAAGAGGTTCTTTTGTATTAACTTAATTATCACATCAAGATGATATGTGTGCTTGCTCTCACCCCTCTACAGATGAGGAGACCAAGGCCTACGGTAAGGAAATAACTAGCCCAAGGCAGTACTAGAGAGAGCCTCTATGAATACCTTTTACCTCAGGCCATGCCTGTGCAGCATGAGGGCGTGACAGCTATTCTGAATTATGGTGACACGCAACTCACCTACTAACAACACCCCACTTGGGGATTGTTATCATTTCTTTTTCTGTTTCATGGGGTGCTAGGCACTGCTTTTTGCTGTAACTCTCAGAGCCTCCTTTGTCAACCTTTAGACTGGCTCCTGGAACATATTAGACTGAAATGGAAAGACATTTGGTTTGTATGGGCTTTTATGTCAGTGACAGAGTTTCCAACGAAAGTTTCTAAAGGTTTATGTGAAGTTGCTACAAACTTCTTCACTCCTTGGGTTGCTAATTCCTTGAGGAGCTATAGCTCTAGGCTTCTCTAATACAGACATGAGAAATTTGATATAAAATGCTATATTAGTCAGGGTTCTCTAGAGTCACAGAACTTATGGATAGTCCCTATATAGTAAAGGAATTTATTGATGACTTATAGTCTGCAGTCCAATTCCCAACAATGGTTCAGCAGTAGCTGTGAATGGAAGTCCAAGGATCTAGCAGTTGCTCAGTCCCAAATGCAAGCAGGCGAAAAAGCGAGAGAGCGACTCCCTTCTTCCAACGTCTTTATATGGTCTCCAGCAGAAGGTGTAGCCCAGATTAAAAGTGTGTGCCACCACACCTTTAAACCCAGATGACCTTGAACTCTGAGATCCACCTGTCTTAATTTTCTGGAATCCATGCCTCAAGATCTCCACACCAAGATCCAGATCAGAAACTTCTATCTCCCAGCCTCCAGATTAGGGTCACTGGTGAGCCTTCCAATTCTGGATTGTAGTTCATTCCAAATATAGTCAAGTTGACAACCAGGAATAGCCACTACAAATGCCATCTCTGCTTTCCTCACCCCTTTCTTCCCCCTGCTCCTCTTCTGTCCTTTCCACCTTTCAGTATTCCTTCTATTAATGGGCCATTATCCTTCAGGTATATCTCCAAGGCTCTCCTGCTTTTGGGGTTTAACAGCAGGAAAGATAACTATTTGATTACAGTCTAAGAAGAGTCTCACAGTCCCCAAAGTCACTGAATTTATAAACATGTATCTTGTCCTAATTTGTCCATGACCTTTCTGATGACATCTTCAGTGGCTCCAATTTATGGTCATGAATTCATTTCATGTCTGAAGTGAGTGACTGACATCATAGCAAAGCTCCACTATTAAGTTTATCAATTAAAAATAGTTTGTTTTTATTATTTAAATTGTGGGTAGGTGTGTATATGTTTGTATATGTGTGCACCTGAGTGCAGGCACCCTCAGAGGCTATAAGGGGGAGCTGGATCCTGTGGAGCTAGTTACAGGTAATCGTGAGCTATTCTCTATTGATGCTGGGAACCCAGTTAGGGTCCTCTCCAAGAGAAAAATATTCACTCCTAGCCCCTGAGCCATCTTTCCAACCCCGAGTTTCTTCATCTTAACATACACATTTATATCCATATTTCAGTATTTCTGAAATTATCACATACATTACAATCTATGGGACACAAAAATTAAATTGCAACATTTCTTCTTTCTTAGAGATATAAAATAATTTCTACATTTTTATACATCACCAACCAATGGAATTCAAATATGATGGGTGTTTGGGAACTCATAGCAAAGTATTTTTTTTCAAGCCAGTATATCTGTCATATATCTGATAGATGCCAGACTTCTGCCAAGTGCTTTGGACACAAAGATGAAGGAGGCAGGTCCCTGGCCTCTAGGAGGCACATAGTTTGATGAGAATCATACATAACAGGCTGAAGAAATCAGGACTGCAATGTGTTAATGAATGTCAAAGAATCTTGTAAAATTTAAAACAGTTTATCCATGTAAGATGTTATTATTTCCTGAGTTCCTTAGCGTTAAAAGTGCCTTCAGAGTTATAGTAAGGACTGTCACTCTTCAAAGCTGTCAGCACACTCCCTTGATGCAATATTCTCCTGACAAGAATCTGACAGAAATCAATGTGTCCTCAGAGCTTTTACTTTTAGAATTTCTCTCAGCCTAATGAGGGACCCTTTATCTTAATTAGGTTTAAATATATCTTCTTTTGACCCTAATCAACCTCTCTCATGTAGAGCTGTGAATTTCTTACACTTTCCTTTGTCATCTTTTGATTGACTTTTCTTAGCGAGTTCCTTCAGTTAACAATTCCTTTTAGAAAATGAGGAGTTGGCAGGGGCAGGAGGAGACGGGTGTGGAACCTGCTGTGGGTTAGCCATCTCTCCAGGGCCTTTGTTCCTGGAGACTCTGAGTACGATCTGTGGGCAGCATCAGCATCACCATCAGCATCACCCCCGAACTGGATGTCAGGCCCTACAATCAGACCTGCTGCATCCAAACCTGATTTTTCATGAAGATGCCAGAGAGCTTACATGCAGATTAAAATATGACAATGGCAGCCCACCTAATCATTATGATTAATATTGATACTTTACTGATAAGATGTAGGCTTTAAATTCCATTTTGGAATAGAGGGAATACATACTGATAGTCTCTGACTTAGATTTTTCTTTAAATTTATTTTATGATGCCATGAAAGTGACACTCTTTCAGTAGAAAATTGTACTTGGAGTTTAGATCTTTGCCTGGAGTAGGGCTAAACAGTAGCAGGATAATACCTTTCTCTATCCCCTTCTCCTCCCTCCCTTCTTATATGACTCTTGGTTGGCAGATGATCACATGAGCACACAGCACAGGGCAGTGTGTTGCTCAGCTGTGATGTTTGGTAAATTAATTTCACTAAATACATTTTTGACTTTGGATATTTTCATCTTTTGCTGAGTATCTTTATTGCTCTGAGCTCAAGGATATCCTGAGTTACAGAGTTAGGTTATGGAGAGAGAGAGAGAGAGAGAGAGAGAGAGAGAGAGAGAGAGAGAGAGAGAGAGAGAGAGAGAGAGAGAGAGAGAGAGAGAGAGAGAGAGGATACAGGACTCAAGAGTGAATGAGTCGAATATGATATCAAATGCCCACATGAGGAGTATGGGAGCCATGAGTCATTCCAAGCTAAGGGATAAATGACTAGGGCAAAGGAAATCTAGACATCTGCACAAGGCCTAATTCTGGAAATGAGTTTTGGAGAAGGTCTGTCCAGAGCTTGGAGTTTTGTGTCCTGCTCTTCCAATAGTCCAGCAATTCTTAACCTATGGGGGTCAAATATCCTTTCACAGGGTTTGCCTAAGACTACCAGAAAACACAGATGTTTACATTATGATTTATAATGTAGCAAAATTGCAATTATGAAGTAGCAACAAAAATATTTTATGGTTTAGGGTCACCACAATATGAAGAACTGTGTTAAGGGGTTGCAGCCTTAGGAAGGTTAAGAACCACTTCAGTAGACAGAAAGGACAAGAGCAGAAGGGGTCTCTCTCAGGAAGGAGGAGGAGGTGAGAAGGGTGTGATATCCATACTGGTTGGCTAGCAGATGAAAGAACTGTCAAATGCTAAGACAAATAGAAGAATGCAGGCCCTTCTCATGAGGTGTTACCTGAATCCAGAGCTGCTTTGGTGGGGTAACAATCCCTGTCCTAGCCATATTATTTTATAGTCATCACAGAGAATGTTTTAGACAAATATTTGTATGTTCATTTTATAAACAAACATGAGTTTCCTTAAGGTACTGGTATGGAGCTATGTCTAGATGGAGCTCCTGATTTAAGCCTTTTTTTTTTTTTCAGTATCCTTGTATTCCTTAAAGGATAGTTATTATTGGTTAGTTCACATTTTGCTATTTCTGCATATGACTGAATATATGTCTTTAAACTGATTTCTTTAGGCTTAATATCAATAGGTACTATTATCTGTGAAAGTATGGGTTAGATGTACTTAATACAATTACTTAAGATATATTATTAAAGTAAATATATTGTGCCACAGACGGACCTCACTTGGGTCCCCGATCGGTGTGGAACGGGTCTCTTGGTTGCAGGCGAGGATTCGGCGGTGAATGAGTGACAAGCAGTTCGACACGAGAGAGGGTATAAAACTGAATGTATTGAT
This sequence comes from Mus pahari, assembly GCF_900095145.1. NCBI lineage: Eukaryota > Metazoa > Chordata > Mammalia > Rodentia > Muridae > Mus > Mus pahari. The sequence continues at coordinate 37,861,566 of NC_034602.1, read as the reverse complement.
TAAAATGAGCATCACATCTTTAATACAGAAAAGTGGGACAGGATACATCTGCAGATACAATGATACAAAACAAAGGATTGAATACAACAAAAGACCAGGGGTGGGACCAGGCAGCTTGAGGAGGAAGCCAGGTGCAAGGCTACTGGATATTTAAACCCCACTAAATCCTTGATTATGCTGTTCCTTTGGACCTAGCAGAAAAACCTGTTTTTGGGGGTTCTGCTAATGCAATACCACAACCCCCCTATTTCCTAGGCCTTGGTAAGCTTTGCCCTGAGTTTGGCTCTGTTCTTTGTGATGCTTAATCGGTTTCACAGGTCTTTACTAGAAGTGAATTAGAATGTTAATGAATAGGTAACCTTCTCACTGAATTCCTGGCTTTAAGGAATTTTTTAGGACTTTGGAACACTGGTGGAAACTTCTTCTATGGTAAAAATTCAATCTTTAAAGGCATTAATAATACTGAAAGAGAGCATACACCATACTAACATATGGATAAGGTTCGTGTATATAGATTATTGGAAATGCCAGAACTCCAGGAGGCTGAGTCTCCTTGAGACTCTTTTTCCTCTGGACTCAGTCCAGGTTTTTAGACCTGATGTGAGTCACTACTAGAGTGGGCGTGGCAATATTGAACTTGATGCAGGTGGGTAAAACACGATTTATGCCTGGACCATATTATGTGTTAGATACTTGCCTTGGCATCCTGTTGCCAAATTTCTAAACGTTATATTTGGAGATAAATAGAAACTTAAAGAAAATTTACCAAAATTCCACAGTGAGTTCCTATATATCCTTTAGCACGTACTAAAACATTTGTTTTATTATGCTGTCCCTGAGAAAGAGTAGAAAGATTAGTACCAGCAGTATAATGATCTCATCTGTAGTCTTCATTCAGATTTGACCTCCTGACCAAAAATATTCTCAGTAGATAATTTTAAAAATCTGACCACAATTCTAGCTAGAATCATTGCCATTTTTTGTTCATGTCTTGGGGGGGGGGGCTCTTTATCAGGGGACACTTTCTTACATTTTCTTTGCCTTTTAGGACATTGAGAACTTGGAGGTGGGTGGGATTTAGGCTTGTTTGTTAGGGAAGTCCTCTGTCTCTGTTTGTTTGATGCTTCTCATACTTAGAGCTCAGTGGTGGGAGTATTATGCCAGTGATGGTGGTTTCTGCATATGTAGTATTTTACGTTTCCACACTAGGAGGCTCCTTAGAGAAATGTCTGGTTCCAGAGCCAGACAGGGAAGGGATCAGTGCAGTTTGGAACACGGTGTTGCCCAGAAAGGAAGGAAATACTTACAAAATAGGGAAGCCATTTTGAAGGGGCTGAATATGGTCAAATAGAGGACAATATGAGCATTACATGTAAACAACAGTGAGGACTCACTCATCCACTGGATAAAATAAGTACTTGTGACGAACACGCGCTTTTTAAGAGTGACATCTCAAGTAGTGCATATAAAAGGGGGCAAGAGAGACTCCAGGGATCCCAATTAATAAACACAGAAGACAGAAATAATAAATACCAACAAATGTAGGAGTCAGACCGGTACCACTTTATAATTGTGATAGGCATCAATTGGTTCAGAAAGGCTCATCCATCGATGGTCAAAGTAGGGAGTAAAGACTCATGAGGGACAGACTAGTTACATGATATTAAAATATCTCCTCTCATCGTCTATTATAAACAAACACATTTTGATTGGAAATTACTATAGTGCCAAAATGTGCTAACTAAAATGTGAAGATTTCAGTCTGTGGTGGCAGATTGATCAAATCTGAATGCCTTCGATTACGTTCCTACATCAGTTTTTCATTGAGTGCTCCAAGATGCTTCGTAAGCATGGAGAAGTGTGGTGACCTGCTACCCCACGAGGATATGAAGTGGTCCCCACAGTCCCAGGTTTTGAACACCTGTTCTCTGCTTAGTGGTACTATTCGGAGAATCTGGAGACCTCATTGGTAGGTCTCCAGAGACAGGTTTCTAAAGGACGTACCCATCCTGTGGTTCTTGGGTCAGCGAACTTCCTGGTTTGCAATGATGTGAACTGCTTCGTCTACCACTAATTGCCACTCACCCAGTGCCACGATGAACTGAGAGCTTCTGAACCTGTCGCCCTAATCAAATCTCCCCATCTTTCAATAGTTTCTGTCAGATTTGCGGTCTTGGCCGCGTACCAAGAAATAACCACAGGCTATGCTGATGTTTGTGTTACCGTGGCACCAACCAGAGTCATCTGGGAAGAAGTAACATATATGTTAAGGCATAGCCTCTGTTAGATTTGTCGTTCTATGGAGCATTTTCTTGATTAATGATTGATGGGAACAGGCCCGGACTACTATGGGCACATGATCCTGGCTTATATAAGAAAGGTAGAGCTGAACAAGGCAGTAATCGGTACTCCTCTAGTCTTTGCTTAAGTTCCTGCCTCTGGCTTCCTGCCCCGACTTTGCATCACGATGGACTTTGAAGCTTTAGGGTGAAATAAACCATCTCTTTCCTTAAGTTGCTTTGGCCATGTTGGTTTTTCACAGCAATAGGACACGAATCAGGGCAGTAGCTTAGTGCTCACCCACCTCTCAGTTCCCAAGACCTTTATGCTCCTCCCCTTCCTCTGTGACCCATGGGTAGAGAGTAGAAACCGTTAGGTGTCACTATTACAAGTCTCACTTCCTTTGTAAAAATCTGTATTCCATTTACTCGTTTATTATGTGTACCCGTGTGGGCACACGCATACCATGGCTTCTGTGTGGAGGTCAGAGGACAGTGTAAAGGAGTCAGTGTGGGTCTCAGGGATTGAGCACAGATCATCAGGCTTGGTACCTTTGCCATCTTAGCCACGTCACCAGCTCTCATTTCTTTTTGATTCCTATTTTGATGAGATGACCTCAGACCAGGGTGAGGTGCTCTGCATTCATTGGTGCCCTTGTGTTTGCCCCAAAGCATCTCCTTCCCTTTTGTCAACCCAGCAACAAAGAACACAAGACGCTAAACACACAGTTCTGCTTGTTACCCACATGGCTTTAATTAGGCTTTAACTGATTCCCTTTATGTTGTCATAGTGATTATGACTCTCTAAGTCACGTCACATTACTATGTGAACTAGTTCCCTGGAAGGTCTGGCAGAGGCGCAAATCCATTACCACCTGCCGTGCTCATTTAAAGCCTGTTGTAGGCAGCCTGATCCACTTACAGTTTTCTACATTCTTTGATAATGTGTGCTAAAGGTGAGCAGAAGTGCAAGAATTGCAAGCATCACAGCTTATTGCCCCCCCCCCCCCACTGCCCATTCAGCACGTGGAACGAAGTATTGCAGATGTGAACACTTAGGGACACCTGCAGATGGGTGAGCAGCAGGGTAGCACAGTTTAGTGAAGCGATTGGTAGCAATCAAATTGATTTTCTCTGACTCAGACTTTCAGGGATGGCCATATGTTTCCTAATACCAATTTGACATATCATAGGCATTGGATATGTATTTTTTTTTTCGGTTTAATAAATTCATTTTAAAGGAAGCATTGACAGAGGTAAACAAATTAAATGCCATGTGTCCTGTTGGTATTTATTGAAAACAATGAAATGGAAAGTCCCTGCGTTGATCCAGGAACTTATAGAATTAACGTAGGTGGGGGTGAAGTAGCAATGGTACACTGGGGTGGACCATGTGCATCTTGCTGCTGCCTCAAATGCTGACTATAAATGAGATGTTCAGCACAAGCACTTTCCAAGCCCCTTGCTGTGCAGATCCTCAAGTGTCCTTATGGTGCTGGACTGGTAATCTTCATTAAGTCCTGATGACTGATATTCTGACATACACTCACTAAGTAGCCTGTGTGGAGTTTAAGAGAGCTTGAATTTCTAAGAGAACGTTATTACAATGTATCATTACATAAAGTTGTCATCTACTGAGAGGTTGCTGTAGGTCTGCAACATTATGGGTCCTCTGCCTTTTATTCAAATTGAAACTCTGGAGGTAAGTTCAGCATTCAAGATGCCCCTGTATGGGATGAAAGTTCTAAGCTTGGAAAGGTTAAGTTGCTTGTTCAGTATTTCAAAGGCTGAGTCAGGATTTGAACGCTAGCCTGGGACTTCCGAAACTGTGATGTCTCACCTCGATCATCTGCACTTTCGCAAGAGTTTCAGCGTGCTGTCAACCCATTTGTTATGGATTGGAGGCCATTTATCCTTTCCTTCCAGGTACTGGATTCTGTAAGGTGATGGGCATTTGAGGGCTCTGTTTCCTGGGCCAGTTTAGTCCCAGTTATTCCTTCCTGTTATTTTCCATGATGGTCTTCTTTATCATAAGAAAGTTCAGACTTAGTACTAGTAGAATGTAATTGGCGTTTCACTTCCCACTGAATTGTATATTCCATGAGGGCAGGAGCTCTCTGCTCCTGTCTTTCACAAATATGCACAGGACACACAGTAGGAGTCCATTTAATAAGCAAGCAAATGTGCTAAAATGATAATCAAGTTTATGGCTTCTAATTTGTGAGACTGTTTCTAGGAAACATCATCTATTCGCATGTATTCCCACCTTATTTTAATTCTGCTATACATTGAGAGCTTGTCTGATGCAAGCTCTCCTTCAGCTTGTAGAACTCCCTCTCCTATTCACTACATCTTTTCCTTCTAGAACCTTCATACCTGCAGCTCAGAGATGGTTCCTTCTTATCTTCTTTCTGAATCCTTCCCTTTATCCCACAGTGTATTTTAAAGCACAGGGGTGGGGTGGGGGGCTTCTTTTTTGTAGCTCACATGGCACCATCAAATGGTTCTCCTCTTCTTTCTATCCTGACACTGATTTCTAACTGGCTGTAGCACACGGCAAGCAAGTGCAACCTACGGAGGTCCTGCTCACTCGGCTGAGAGTAAGAGCTGTCCCAATAAGCAATCTGATGCTCAGCACCTGAGATTGCCTTTCTCCTCCCAGCAAGACAGCCAGCTCAACAGAGTGTAGTAAAGCCTAAAAAATTATCCTAGACCCTTAATGGAGATGAGAAGCAGAGTAGATTGGGGAAGAAACACTCACATTCTCATCAAGAAGAACTGGTTTCTAAGAGGATAATTTCAACTGAGCTTCTTTTGGTTGGGGTCTTGAGTATTAAGAAATTGTTGCTCATCAAGAGCTGTGAAGTTTGCCTGCCTCAGGTAAGAGACAGTTTCGTGGTTATTTTATAGTCTGTCGAAGCTGTGTGCTGGCAAATGCAATGCCCCTTTCCAAATCCATGATTTTAGATGCTTGCCAGTTTCACTGGTGCAAATTTGCCCATCATGGCTGATATTAAGTTGGCAGATCATGTTCATCATTGGCTTTCATCAGCCAGTATGAGTGAACCCAGGGTATCAGTGTCTTTCTTGATTCAGTCCATTCCTTTGGGGAAACAGAGATGCTGGGTAAAGCCATGAGTTAGACTCTGGATTTCTTACAGGAGTCCATGGGTTATGGTGGTAAGCCATGAGCCAAGCCAGTACATATGGTAGACAGAAAAGGCATATGGCAGCAAGCTAGAGATGCACAGGCAGGCATCTTGTCATGTAAGGCAGGCCTAAGCTCCAGTGAGATTCCAAGGTGAGGGCCAACACTAAATGTTTTGAAAAGTTTTTAAATTTTATATGCATGGGTGCTTTGCCTGCAGTTATGTATATGTGCCTGTGTTCCTGGTACCAATGGAAGCTAGAAGAAGGCACTGGATCTCCTGGAACTGGAATTAAAGTTAGTTGTGAGCCACCATGAAACATACCAAATTCCTCTACAAGAAGGGCAAATGTTCCTACCCACCAAGCCATTTCTCCAGGTTTATCACTGGAGGTTGGTACCACTGACCACCTATGTGAATGAAACAGTTTTAAATGAACGCAATTGCTTTTACTGTAATATAGGACTATGTAGGCACACCTGAGAGACATGGTACAACTATCAGTGCAATTATTTCAATAGAATGAGTCACACTAGTGTTTTCAGTTTCCCATTGTATATCAAAGTTGTTCTTAATCTGTTCTCTAACTCAGTAATTGTACAATATCATCACATATAAAATACAATGCACAAACAAACCTTAATTAAAAAAGACTTTATTGCTAAAATAACATTAAAACCACGTAACTGTTGGGAGGAAATTGTGTTTATAGGACTTACTCATGACAGCTGCCGTAGACCTTCAGTTTGCAATGCCCTAGAGTAACTGTAAAACACCATAAGCAAATCCCAACAGAATGATTGTAAGTAACGACTCCTATGTTCAAGAGGTTTTATAATGATGGATTCTTAGAATATATGTAAAGTACTTACTATGGTGCCTGCATCAGACAAGCTCTCAATATATAGCAGAATTAAAATAAGGTGGGAATACATGGGAATAGATGATGTTTCCTAGAAACAGTCTCACAAATTAGAAGGTCTTTTCCGAGTGACCGTCACAGGCTCGTAGTAGATCTGGAGGGATCAAACAGCCCAAGGTAGACTGTCAGGCCAGAGGTAGACTGTTCAATGTAATTACTGATGGGAAATAAATAAAAAGTAGCTTGGATAGTTCCCCCCAACCCCTTTCCTCCAAACAGCTTAAAAATCTTTCTCAAATTTATTTTGATATCTGGTACAAAAGTGGATTTGAGATGCATAAGAACCACTAAGAAGCACATTTTCATGATGAAGTTCTATTAAAGGAGAGGTTAGAAGAATATGTTTTTCACTCTAGGCAGTGTGCTAATAATATAAGCTTACACGCAACACATGTGCAGATGCACATCGTGTAGATCTCAGGAAAACTTGTTCTTCTAGGAGAACCTCTTTCTTTGTGATTTTCTTTTGCTAACTTTCAGTAAATTGCTGTAGTCATGAAGATCCAGAGATACCTAGGGCCAGTGTCCTGTTTTTCTAGAATCTATGTACTTGAGAAAATCAACCATTGTGGTTGATAACTCACAGTGTCATTCTAATGGGCTGCCACCATTCTTCCTCCATAACCATTCTTGAGACAACTGGAAAATTGACTCTAATTATGTAAGTCAGACTATGTCAATTTTCTGCTTAAACTCTAGAATGCCCAGCCACTCAACCCAAATTCTGCACCGTGACAGCTTCAGCCTGGATGTTTCCCAGACTCTGCCTTCCTCAGGACCTCTTGCCCTATCACTGCTTCCTTCTTGGTACAAGATCCTTCCATGTGCTCTTCCCACGCTTCACCAGGGAGGGCCTCTCTCTCTCTCTCTCTCACTGATGTTTGTCTCCTCATTCTTCCCAAGGAGGAGTTTCAAAATCAGACTTCATCTCGGCTCACTCCCCTCTGCCTCTGCCTCTGCCTCTCTGCTCTGTTTTTCTGTTGTAGCTGGCTTCTGGACCAACAAATCTGATGAGATAGATGAGGTGAGACAGGAAATAACTATTTTTACTTAGCACAGTTTTCAGCCTGCTTGGGAAAGCTTTGCCAATGATGAGAGTAAAAGAAAATCCCACTGTTTTAAAAGGCAATTTATAAATATTAAAATCAATTTGCTTTAGTTACTGGTTCAATCCAACGTAATGCCCCCAACTTCAATTCCTCATCTAGTTTAGGTATCTTCCCTCCCTCCAGGCTTGACCTTGACCAGTAGGAGCAAGAGAATCAGGTCTCCTCTTCCATGTGGTCCCCTTCTACTTCAATCCTCTGTCCCACCCTGAAATTCAGTGTCAGGCTTAGGAGGAGTGTTTGAGGGCTGAGAGGTGAGTGTGCAAAAGATCCTTTCAGGCGGTGGGTGCTGTCACAGTCCTGTTCTCCTTGGTTGGATGTGGTTCGGATATAGCACCCAGGGCTTCATGTTGAGGACTTAGTCCGAATTGTGATGACTGGGAGGGAGGTAGTGGGATTTTAAAAGTAGATCCTAGTGGGATATCCTTAGGCTTTCTAGAGAGCTGCCCTCAGAAGGAACTAAAGTAACTTTTTTTTTGTGTCTCTTGAGGTCACGAAGCAATGAGCTGTGGGTAAGTCTAACTCAAATTATTCTCTGCCTTCCTGTTTGAGATGTGGTATCTTTCTCCTGTACACATTCCTGTTACTGTCATGTCATCTGCCACGGAGTCCTAACCAAAGCACAACCAATATCAGCAATGCCTTGCCCTTCAATATTAAGAAGCATGAGAAAAATCCACCACTTTACTTTAAAGTTTCCCAGCCTCGTGTCATTTGTTATAGTGACAAAGCCACACTAACACATTCTATGGCTGTCACATGCCCTCCGTTCAAACAACAATTCTTCTTTATGAAAATAAGGAAAGCTACTCTCCTTGGGAGCCATCATCTTATTTGTTTCACACATCTACCTGACTCACCTTGCATAAAACCTTGGCCCTGTGATTCCATGGAAAGAGCTTTGCCTTATGGACCCTCTACAAAAGTGGTCACTCTATGGCAAAGCCCCTTCAGTCTGGTTCAGGCCAGGTGTTCTGGCTAGTTTCATGTCAACTGGACACAGGTATAGCCATCAGGGAGGACGGAGCCTCACACAATTGTCAAAATGCCTCCACAAGAACAGGGGTGTACAGAAACCTGAAGGACATTAGTGATTGATGGAAGAAGGTCTAACCTATTGTGGGTGGTGCTATTCCTAGGTTGGTGGTTCTGTATTCTACAGGAAAGCAGGCTGAGCAAGACATAGTGGAAGCCAATAAGCAACATTCCTCCATGGCCTCTGTCCACATTAGGTCCTGCCTCTAGGTTCCTGTCCTGCTTGAGTTTCTGTTGTGACTTCCTCCAATGATGAACAGTGGTATGGAAGCATAAACCAAATAAACACTTTTCTTGCAAGTTTCTTTGGTCCTAGTGTTTGATCACAGGTATAGTGACCCTAGCCAGGAAACCAGGCATCTCTGAATCGTGTGCACGATGTCTACTCTGCCCACTGGAAACAGCTTCCATTTCACTCTTATTCTTAGAAGATCAGGCTACCTCTCAGGCACCTGGCTCTCTGTTCTGCCATTGTAGGTGCCTAAGGCAGGCTCTCTAGTTTTCCACTGTGGACTGTGAGCTGAGCTGGGAAGGCTCGCTGAGAAATCTCACTCCCACTTTCCTCTGATTTCAATGTACCACTGAAGACCCAGAGCCCTTTCTCCATGAGGTCCTATGCTTTCCTCTTTATAATTCTCTCAGGCCATGGGTACAAAGGAGACTGTGTCTCTCATGACCAAGGTCTATCATGAATGGTGGTCTGTACCTTCATATGTGTCACCAGAATTTGTTGGGGGTGAAATAAGCTAGCAGGTCTTATGTGTTATTCTTAGTTTGGCGTTCTTTTGAAAATTTGAAGTCAATTTAAAAAATTACATTTGGCATCCAGCTGATTCACAGAGCCACTGCTCAAAGTGAAAGTGCGTAAGAGGGTGACATAAGCAAGAGGGTAAGCCAGGAGTGAGAACCTTCTCCTCCTGGTGTTCTGTGAAATAGTCCAAAGGTTGACAGTGAAGGCCGGCTGTACTAACTGCCTTGGGGTTGTATTGTACAATTGAGAGAATAATTATATGAACCCTGGGGTTGGTGAGGATGGAAGTGAAAATGTCCTGGGCATTGTGTTAGCAATTTTTTTTTACTGTGACAAAACACCTGACAGAGAGAGCTAACACTGACCTAAAGGAGGAGAAGTGATTTTGGCTTCAGCTGGAGAAGACAGCCCCTTGGGGTGTGGAAAGATGGAGGTGAGAGGGTGAGGCATCTGGGTGCACTGTGTTTGCCATAGGAAGCAGAATGAGATGAATGCTCATACCCGGCTTGCTTTATCCTTTCTCTGCTTCCCATGACAGCACAGGATAGTGCCTCCCAAATTCAGGACGTGTCTTCCCTCCTGCTCAGCTAAGCCTTTTAGGACACACCCTAACAGACACAACCAAAGTTGTGTCTCCTAGGTGATTCCAAAGTCAATCATGTTGACAATGAACATTAACTGCCACACTGTCTATAGTAGGGACTTACAGGGAGGAAATATGACCTTAGAGGGAGAACCTAGGAGTGAAGGCTATGGTCCAGGAATTCAGATATGGGCAGAAGAGTGCCAAACACTGGGGACTGAGGATCAGTGCTCTTCACTTCTCTCAGTGGAGTGTCTCAGTGAACTGTTTGTGCCCATGTCTCAGGTCATTGTTAAGGTCTGACTGGTGAGAAAGAATGCATCTATAGAGACTTTAAATAGGAGAAAGATTCCATATTCTTATGTATGTGTTCATTGTGTTTCTTTACGGGAGTATAATCCTCATGGAGATAAAGACCTTCTTGTGGTTTGCTGCCAATGCGAACCTCTACGGCACAGCCCAGGGAAACTGGAATCTGTCAAGTAAAGGTGGGCTGAGTATGTGGAGGACCATCAGGCTAGACAGATACAGAGGGAAGACCTTGGGGGTGGTGCTCAAAGAGCTACCTGATGGATGAAGCCTAGTTACAACATTTAACAAGGCAGTACACCATCATTTTTAAATGACTAAATTATTACAGGAAAAGAAAAGCTTCAATGTTTAAGGATGCAGGAGAGAATGGCGTGGGCCATAGATGTGGGTTGTCGGTTTCCATGAATGGGTTCTGGAGAGATGGAACTTGGAAAATACCATTGGGCTCATATACTTGATGGTGGATCACCCACACTTCCTAGAGCCATCTGTCCTGATCCCTCCCACTTCCCACCAGAACACCAGGAACATGCAAATATGTGGAACGCTTGCAGCTCCCCACCAGCACCAAATAGAGCATGATATTTTTGAATCTCATTTAGTCCATTCCCATTTCTGGCATAGGCATTCCGTTTCCCCAGGTTATAGATACATGTTTGTATATCCTTTCTTTTTTTCTTTTTTCAAATAATTTTTACTTGTTTTCATCTTCTGTCATTGCTTCATGCTGCTGCTGGATTTCAAGCTTCTGTTTAGTGAACGCAGATGAGGGTGTAGCTGGATTTCTACAACTGCACAAAGGATTGTGAATTCGTGACAATCAGTGGTGTATTCTAGGAAGTTTTGATCCTTGTAAGCCTTGATCCTATCTTACTCAGGATTTTACTGCTGTGAAGAGACACCATGACCAAGGCAACTCTTGTAAGGGCAACATTACAGGTTCAGAGGCTCAGTCCATTATCATTAGGATGGGAGCATGGCATCATTCAGGCAGGCATGGTGCAGGCAGAGCTGAGAGTTCTACATCTTCATCTGAAGGCTGCCAGTGGAAGACTGACTTCCAGGCAGCTAGGAAGAGGGTCTTAAAGCCCACACCTACAGTGATACACCTACTCGAACCAGGCCACACTTCCTAATAGTGTCACTCCCTGGGCTGAGCATATAGAAAACATCACAACCTCCTTGGCTGAGTAATGGCTAGTACTCCTTGTTTCTCAGGAAGTTATCCATCTAAAAACCGCTTTAGTTACTATGGTGATACTAGTTGCTTAGATGAAATCCTTGACAGGTAGCAACTTCCAGGGGGAAGGGCTTATTCTGGCTCACAGTTTTAAGGGGGTACGGGTACAACCTATCATGATGGGGAAAGCATGACATCATCTTGTCACATGCCACTCACAGTCACCATTCACAGTCAGGAAGCAAGGAGTAAAGAGCCCAGTAAACCACAGAGCCCACCACTCAATCCCTTCCTTCAGCAGTTCCACCTCCTAAAGGTTCTATAACCTTCCAGACAGGGCTGCCAGTTCATGGGAGCGTGCCAGACATTCCGTACTGAAATCGCAGCAAAGACAAATCAGATGAGGTCAGAAATAGGTAATTTGAAAATAATCGCTTTGTTCATTTTGCTTTAAGTATTTATTTATGTATTATTTTTAAAGACAGGGTCTCTCTACATAGAACTGGATATCCAGAACCTCACTATAGTAGACCAGGCTAGGTTTTTGCCTTCAAAGAAATTCTCCTGCTTCTGCCTCTTGAGTGCTGGGATTAAAGGCATGTGCCACCATGCATGGTAAATATCTATATATATTTTTTAAATTGCAGAGAATGAGTGGAAAAGTTATGAGGAAAATGGGACTTTTTGATGGACTGTCAGTAAAAGACAAGCTTTTTTGCTTGCATAAATAAATCTGTGGCTTTAAGGAATGAGTGGACGTATCAGCTGATGAAGGCAAGTTCCCTCTTAGGCCTTTCCTACATCATCCAGTCCATTGTAGGGGTCATAGTGAGCACAGTGTAGATAAGAAGGCAAGACAAGAAGTTTCTGGGGTCTGGAAGCTTAGAGTAGGAGAGAGGAAGAGCCATGTGGCTTCTTGGGGTGCTAACAAAAACAGCAGTAACAAAGTGATCTGGCATCCTCCTTAGCAAGGGGTGCAAACTGCCTTCCTTGTTCAGTGTTTAACGTTTAATTGGAAGCTATTTTCTGCTTTCTATAAATCTTCTTGGCTGCCTCCCCAGCTTCTGCAGAAATCTGCTACCTACCACTGCCCTGTGTCTGTGATAGTGTGGGTAGCAAACACAGAGGTTTGCTGTGGGAGCCCGTGACCAGGAAGAGAAGGCTGCAGCCTTGGAAGTCAGAGACACCAGTGAGGCTGACTCAGATATGGAAGAGGAAGGAACACTTTCTTCAATGGACCCTGGGGAGATAGAGCGGGGAAGTGACTCCGCATTTACCTATCTCTTCTCATTTGGAAACACTCACAGACTTGATGGATTCCCAAGTGATGAGAGTCTGGTTTATCAAGGAACATTCTACCCCATACAGGACTTGTAGATATGCATGCAGCTGTGATGGGAATTCCTTAGGTTTCTGTGTAAGAGAGGCAGAAACCATCCAAGTTATCCACCCTAAAGACCATGTTTCTGTTTCCCCAGAATATAATGGTCATCACCAAATGCTTCATGTTTCAAAGGTCCCTTCACTTCCTGAAAGAGGAATGCCAATCACATAGGAGTGGGTTAGTTAAATAGAGGGTTGATTTTCTGTGAACACACTGCTTCCCTTCAGCTGTTGTTGTCATTCTAAAGGGACCACACATCTGTTTTCTCATAGGCTTTTCTGCCTAATGGGGCTGGGAGCAATGGTGTGATCAATTCTCTCATCCCACAATCTCATTTTGGAGCAGACCCTGAGTTCTGACTTGGCTAAGGTCACACATCCAGTAAAGATTCCAGGCTTGGATTTAGCTTATAATAAATATCTTCTACAGTTTCCTATTATACTTGAACATGTGTATATACATTGTAGCTCATTTGAAGTTTTTTATTTTTTATTTTTTAAAAACAATTTTTTCCTACCTTATAGGTCCTATAATACTATAGTGGTATTGACTGTCAGACTGTTGTATGAACTTTTTTGAGGCGGGTGCTGAAGGTCAGAGACCTGGCCAAACATCCTCCAGTGCTCCTGGGTTTCACAAGAGATAACCATCCAGGCTGAAATGCCTTTAAGAACAAACTGATTCTTTTTTAGCTTGTTTCCCTTTGGGCGCTGCTCCAAAGATTTCAGTGGAGAACATTTGCATCTGTATTCAATGGAGGTTATTTAACATTTTGCTGCCAAGTCACTGAAATTCCTTAGTTCTTTAATGAGAAGTGAGGCACTTAAAACCTATGTGTCTGTTGAGGACTGTAAGAGGAAATGGACAGGTACACGTCTGGCCAGGTCACCAAAACCAGGATTGTCCTGTGGCTCCAGCCCTGAGAGAAGCAAGAACCATGAGCTCATGTTAAGAGCAGTTTCCCTCCATCCAAAGTGGCAACAAAGATGCTGAGAAGGGAGTGGCATTTGAACAGTGTGGTAATTAGTGTTATTCATCAGTTTGATGGGGACTAGATGGGTCCCTGATGGGGTTATCTTGATACACTCATTGAAGTTTAAAGACTCTCCCACGGTGGGTAGCACATTCCCTGGATGGGATCCTGGAGTTTATAAGGAGAGAGAAAAAGGGCAGAGCAGCCCCATGCATGCATCACTCTCTTGTTTTGACTGTGGATGTGCTATGACCCATTGCTTCAAGTTTCTGCTACCTTGGCTCCTACATCATAATGAATGGTGACTTGAACTGTCAGCTAGAATAAACACTTTCTCCCTCCCTTAAGTTGCTTTTGTCCCAACAACAGGAATAAAAACTAAGACAGACTACTCTTGGGAACTTTTATTTGGAATTCTATAGAAATATACTCTAGAACAACAGTTCTCAGTGAGAATTCTTTTACATCTTCAAGGAACAATTGATACTATTTGGGAATACTTGCTACGGTGAAAAGAAGCATGGGCATCTAGTGAGTAGGAGTCAAGGATGCTGCTTAATGTTCTGTAATATACAACAACTGCCCCTACAATGTTTCTGGTCCAAAATGTTCTCATTGCTGAGGTCATGTAGCTTCCCTAGATGCTCTTATTGGGAATAAGAAAGAACTAGAAGTAAACATCTCTCTCTGTGTCTCTGTCTCTGTCTCTGTCTGTCTGTCTGTCTGTCTGTCTGTCTGTCTGACTGAAGCAAAAGAAACCCACCGTGATTCAGGAAAGTGTTAAGGGAACCTAAATATACCCTAAAAATTTTATTTTCTAAGAAAGGGAATAAAAAAGAGTTTGTCTTAAGGTTTCTGTTGCTGTGAAGAGACACCATGACCAAGGCAACTCTTATAAAGAACAACATTTAATTGGAGCTGCCTTATAGTTTTTTTTTTTTTTTTTTTTTTTTTTTTTTTTTTTTTTTTTTTTTTTTTTTTTTTTTTTTTTTTTTTTTTAGAGATTTAGTCTATTATTGCCAGGGCAGAAAGAATGACAGTGTCCAGGCAGATATGGTGCTGGAGGAGCCAAGTTCTAAATCTTAATCTGAGGGCAGCCAGGAGGAGACTGGATGTGTTTCATACTGGGCATTGATTGATCATTTAAGCCCTCAAAGCTCCCACCCACTGCAGTGACGCACGTACTCTAACAAGGCCATATGTACTTCACAAGGCTACACCTTCTAATAGTGTCACTCCCTATGGACCAAGCACTCAGACACATGAATTCTTGCTAATGTTCAGCTTTCTTTCTCCATTTTACATAGTCCAGGATTATATACTGAGTTAATAGTCCTACCCACAGTCAAGATGGGTTTTCCCAAGTCAATTAGTACTATCAAGCTAATCTCCTATAGGTGTGCTCAAAGACCCATCTCAGAGGGGATTCTAGGTTCTGTCAAGTTGACAATTGCACAAATGAACACATGTTCCTGTTGAAATCAACAGCTGCCTTATGTAATTACTAAACTCTGAACAAGAACAAGAAAAACAACTGCCCCTAATCCATTCTTCCAAAAGTCCCAACATGGAGGAGCCTGTGTTCATGAGTTGGCTGCAGAAGGAAGTAATTTCCTTTGTTCTCTGCTTGAGCAATACTTTTGCACTTTGAAGTTTGCCTCCCCAGTAAGGCGTTTCATTATTTTTCCCACATAAAGAACCTGGGCTTTATGAGACCCTCTTGAAGGCTGCCTTGCTCGAATGGGATACTAGTACCTTTCTGTGAGTGATTGAGACTCCAGAGGATGAAGGCAATGGTGTGTGTGTGTGTGTGTGTGTGTGTGTGTGTAAGGGGCAGAGGCTCATGGAGTTTGGAAGAACTGCAAAGAAGCTGCCTTTCCTCAGGGGTTACTGAACACGCTTTCTCCCAGTCAGGGGGTCTTCACCTCTGTGCTATGTCTGGTGAATCATCATGAAGTTACAAGCCTAGGGCTGGGTCATTAGAGCCACTCTCTTCTTCAACCCTGCTAGCTTCTTGCTGCCATTTTTATGATCAAATTTCTCTACTCCCCTGAACTGGTTCACACAGAAGTTATGAGGTCTGTCCATCATTCGGTCTGCTCCAAGACCCTTCCTCTTTTGATATTCTCTCATTTTGGTTTTTTTTCCCTCCCACCCTTTGCTTCTCAATCTTCCACTTTCCCTCTCCACAAGTTCTGTATTCCCAAGGATTTCTGTGCATAGCTCTGGGCCTTTCTCTTTCTGTTTGGTTCTTAAAACTCCTATAGAGATTCTGTCTTAGTCCATCCACACAGTGACCACAGTGGAAAATAGAAGATTTTAAAATCGGCTCCAATATAGAAGACCTGCTCAGGGTTGGTTTGGCTTTTCCCATGTTGTTCTGGTTTGAAGCTGATATTTTCTGTCTCCCATCATGCTCTGGAAGAACTGCCTGCACAAAGCTTGATGACACTATTTTCTTGCCTCTTGCCAGTGGGTCCCATTTCCGAAAGCCAGCCTAGAAAAGATGGGGCATTTATAAAAATATTTCTAAAAGATTTTTAATGCCATCTTAGCGTTTCCTGTTCAGATAGACATCTTTCTTAGGTTTTAAGCCCAGAAACCTAGAATATCCAAGATACAATCTCCAAAA
>NC_034602.1:37793803-37844314 GCF_900095145.1 Mus pahari | reverse complement strand
CCTGCCTCTGCCTCCCAGGTGCTGGGATTAAAGGCGTGCACCACCACACCCGGCTCAAGGGATCCCTTTGATCCTCCCACTTCATGGGACCTAGTGTTTCTCAAATTTCCCTGCTTCCATGCATTATAAAAATAACAGTAACACTGATAATGACAGCCAATGATTGATACTAACAGCACTGTGGGAACTGTTCCAAGGGTTTTATGCGTACTAATTGATTTTATATTTATGACAACCCCAAAACATATGTATAATTTTAATTTACCTAGTGTCCCCATTTTATAGACAAGCAAACAAAGGCTGGTCAATGTTCTCAAGGTCCCCTCAGCTAGTGCATAAGCTAGGAAGGATAGAAATCATAAGACCAATGATAAAAGCAGAACTTTAGACAAAGCAGATTTGGCAGCGTTTGTAGGGAACAGAGGATGATTCATGAATGAAGCAACTCTCAGAATACAAATCAGAGAACTATGCTCTGTAGCATGGCCAGTGAGTATTTATAGACAGCAAAAGGCTGAAGACAGCAGAAATGGAGAACAGAGCACGGACGGCTTGCTCAAAAGCATCTTTCCCCGTAAGCGTTAAAGCAGAGAGCCCTGTCCTAGCACACTGGCTGCTGGCTAAATCTAGCCTGTTTGCTAGATCTGGCTGCTATGGCAACTTTCTCTCCAGATTTCTTGGAAGGTCAGATAAACAGCTTAATTTCAGCATGGCAATGTCAAACTTGAGCGCTAGTGAATCCATTTTTGGTTTGTTCTTTCTGGGCCCAGTGTGAGAGCACAATGCAAGCGAACTGCCAGACCATCGCTCACCGCTCTGCTGGTTACCTGATGACTAAGTGATGCTTCTCAAGGTTATTAAAGATGGCTCAGGATGCAGCTCAGTGGGCGGAGTGCTTGCCTAGCAAACACAAAAGCCCTGGGTTCCATCCCCAGCACTGGTAAACTAGACATGGCGCAACATACCTGTGACATACCTGTGTAGTCCTTACACTTTCGGGTGGCAGCAGGAGGAGCTGAAGTTCAAGGTCATCCTCCAGTTTTGAAGTCAGCTTGGGATACATGAGAATCTGTGTCAAAATAAAACAAAACAAAAAACCCCACCTACACACCACAGATGTCTGGTCTTTCGCCTAGATTTGGCATTAGGTCAAGGGCAGAATCTGAGAATCTGTAACTCTAAGGAGCCCTCTTGTATAAACGAATCCTCTGAGAGCCTCACTCAGAGATTGTCTGTGTTTGGAGAGCCGCTGTGCTTACCAGACTTTTATATAGCCTGCAAGGAATTGCCTGCAACCCTGGAACTCTCAACCCTTAATATTAGCCAGAGTTCTCCAGTCCTCTGGAGAAAGTAAACATAGAACTGGATTACCACCCTGTCCTGTAGGTTCCATGCTGCTTACTGAGCTGTTCTCAACTCCTTACTCATACCACAAGACTGCACTGGTCTTGCCTCCAGTGTTGGGAACATGACATAATAGATATTATTATCTGGTATCCACAGAAGCATGGACTTTCTTCTCCAGAGGCAGGCGCTGAACCCTTGTGGCTTGGCTGCAGTTATTAACTCTCATAATCGATCTGATGGTTGCTCTTCCTCTTCCTCCTCCTCTTCCCCCTCCTCCTCCTCTTCCTCCTCCTCCTTTTCCTCCTCCTCCTCATTTGCCTAGGCTGGGCTAGTTCCCTACTTTTTCCCAATCCTCCATTCCTTGGAACTTGCTTCTTTACATGTTTACATGTGTGCCACCTGAGGCAGATTAAATGTCAGTTCTGTACTGGGCAGCTTCTTTCAGGGAACTCCTGATAATGAGAGTATTGATCCAGTGACAAATCTTAGCTGGATAGGATGGGCTTCTTCAAAGCTCCTGTTTCAGACTCTTCCAGGGGGAAACCCTCAGCTAATTGCCCAAGTAATTATTGTCAATGGCTTTTGTGTTCTTTTTTTTTCCTGCCAAACCAGTGGGAAGTGAGAATGTGGAGCTGGGACAGGAAGCATGGCTTATTTCATTCAGAAACTGTCTTGGCATCTTCTCTTCTTGGAAGCCTTTGAGTTAGAAATAAAGCTCCCCCTAAAACATGGCTGTTCTCACTGATGGATGGAGATGTTTCTGACCCACTCCCCCAACCCAACTGTATGCAAGCCATGGCACAAATGTTTAGGGTGACACCATATCCCCACCTCCACCCCCGCCTAGGGTTCTGTTCCTTTTTCCATGGAATAGGAAGCTTAGAGGACATGAACATTTTTGTACTTAAAATCCCAAATCTAGTCATTATGTGAATTTTGGCCACTTCTAATTAACTTTGCTATCTCCATAGCCTCCAGTTAAGCCTGTACTTTGAGGTACAACTTACAGGTAGGGAGAAGAGTGAGCTCCACAGGGAATCAGTATGAATTCCCAAGTAGTTTTTGAGGCCCCTATTCGTTGGTTTCTTTGCTAGCTTTATGGATAATTGCTTATGTTCTACTTTAAATCTCAACTTCCATTCACTACAATGCCCATGTAAAAAGGAAATAAAAAGGCAGTTAAATAGATAACAAGGTCCCTTCGGCTGCGTGACTTTCATAACCATTTGCCTTTTCAATTATAGTTTAATTGAATTTATAGGTTCTTGGTCTTTTATTTTGGCTGAACTTAAATTTTAAAAATTTTCTTTGTCATGTGGAAGTATTTTGTTTAATATATTTTATTTTTAAAATGTTAATAAGGCTAAGGGGAGAAGAGGTCCTTTCTCTGTTGCATACTTTCAACTCAAACCCACTAAACCAGGCATGCCACACGTCCTCCTGCATGTTAGAGATCCTCGGCACACAGGGACAAGGCTCTTTGGTGGCGTGCCATCCAGTTTCAACTTCGGGGAGTGTGATGCTTAATTTTGTTCATCAAGTTGATGTGTCTGTGAGAACATTTCTGGGACGAATTAACTGATAGAGAAGGTGGAGTCTAGCCTGATCTACATAGCAGCCAGAAGTACAAAAACAAACACAAACAAACCAGAACCCAAACAACAATAACTATAACCTTCAAACAAAGCAAATTCTGGAGCCACTGCCCGGATTTTACGGTAGCATTCCCCACACTATCTGTGGCAGTGAAAATGATATTGTCATTTTGGACTAATGTGCCTCTCCTGCTCCTCAGACAAAGGTCTAGTGTTCTATCTCACCTGGCTTTCTAGTCACAGACCTCAGCCCAGTGACAGACACAGAGTGTACATGCAATGTGTGAAAATGATACAAGCAAGGTGTCCCTGAGCAGGTGGCTGAAGAGAGAGAAGTGGGTCCTGAACTACTTTGGGCAGGCAAAGGAGGCATTACAGTGACATAGGATGCTTAAGAAAGGAGATCAGAGCTAAGGAAGAGTCAGGGAATATCACTTGGGGAGGCAGAATTTGAGGAAAAAAGGTTTAAACTATTTGCTCATTCTTCAATCTACAGAAGGAAATAAATAGAAGTGGTGCAGAAGACTCCCCTAGCCAGCCAAGAATATTTCTCATGATTCCCAGTAGACGCTTGAAACCACTAATGGGAATGAACCCTACTTATTTTATGTGTCCCTGTATATACACACCAGCATACAATTTAGTTTATAAATTAAGAAAGAGATCAATAACGATGGCTAGCAATGAAACTGGGCCACATATACACTATACCAATGTACTTGACTAAAAGTTATATGACCATGGTCTAATTTTCTTTTCCATATTTTAGTTGTATTCTCACCTTTGTATTTAAAGGATACATGCTACAACTTCTCTCCCACATTACTGATCTGCCAGTGTCACTATTCTTGTGTTTCAGGGCCATTATTAAGTAACATCAGGGTTATTTGGAAACAAAGTTAATGACACTTCCTTAGCTGATCTCATAACCAAGATGATGTCTGCAGCAAGTAGCAAATGCAGTGTGGATACTCTGGACAGAAGAATGGCTCACAACCTGGTTAGGACAAAATGGGTTGGTGCAATAATTGGTCATATTACCTAGAAGGTAGCACTATTTAACACTTATGAATTATTTATTCTTAGAGTTTTCTGTTTAATATTGCCAGACTGCCACTGACTGCAGGTGACTGAACATGTGGAAAGGAAAACCCTAAGGGGAGTTGACTGTATTTTTAGACACTTCAAAACTCGTCTAAATTCAGTGGGCATGATATTTAGTATGTATTGCTTTGCCTGGCTAATAAGTCCAGAGGGAATAATGTTAGAATTACTGTATGCTGCTAAGTAAGAGACAACATTCATTTGGAAAGTTCTTTGCTGTATCACAGATCCGATCACAGAAAACCCAGCTTTCTGAATTTTGACATGGAAAATAAGAGCCTCTCTGTTAATTCTGGTACAGGTTAATCTGCTATAACAAAGATAGCATGATAAGGGATAATTTAAGAGAGGGTTAAGTGTAGTCTCCTGTATTATTCATGAGGCCAGTGGTCAAGACTGATGTCCTGGGTGAGCTTCATGTGGCCATCCCTCCTTCAGTCCTCATTTCTCCCATGTCTGTGATCCCTCTGTGGGAAGCTCAAGTGGACTACAGGATCCCTAGGGCAAGTGGCTTAGAAGTGAAGCAGACATCCTGCATCTCTTGCTATTGTCATCTTTTTTTTTTTTTTAGTCAATAGTGCACCTATACATCCCGCAGAAGGGAGCCTGTGAAGCCTTGGTGCAGCCTGGTGTTGCCTGTGCTTCAGTTCTCTTCTGAAGAACAAAGGAAGAAGTGGATTCTAGTTGGTAATTACAGTTGGTCTACAGAGGAGACAACTGTATGTGAAACAGCCATCGGAGCATACCAGGAACTTTTAGCAAATAGTCAGTCAGATGATCCAGAATCCACAGTGTGGCCGGGATTCAGATGGCTTATTTAGTCCAGTGTTAGGTGGGAAGGGTTAGTCTTTGTTTCTCAAGATCCAGTGACACCACTGAGTCTCCTCTTATGCCTTCTTCCACAAACGTATATATTATTTTCATCCTCTTGCTTATTTCATCTAACTGTGTCATGGGCTGAAGAGATGTCTCAACAGGTCAAACTTAGCAGTACTATTCCCAAGATCCACATGGTTAATGAGAGAAGACTATCACACATTATTGTCTGATCATACATGCAATGTGCCCCATGCTACCATGAGTAAATAATGTAATAAGCTTTCCAAAAGCCCCCATATTTTCCCAGTGATTTAACTTAAATCTATGTTGTTGGTCAGTTTTGCTCTCTCTTGTCCAACAGATGGTAATGAGTGTAAGAGAAAGTAAGGGCCTTTATATCTCTAGTTTAGAGGAGAAGAAAGAGAAAGGGTTCTTGCCAAAGTTTCAGAGAAGAGGACCTATGAGACTCCTAACATCTTGCTTATCAAGACTCCACCACTACTGGGTATTATGCACACAGATGGGGTTTTTTTCTCTCATGAGTTACAAAGTAAAGTTCTCTCTCACAGACTTACTAAGCATTGGCGGTAGCAGAGAGAAGATCAATGAACAGAAATGTCTGCCTTAAGTGATGAAAAGAATGGATGGGTGAACAAATGAAACAAGATTAAATGAGTGGATGAATGAATGAATAAAGTAATGTATGGGGTTATGGCAGAGCACCAGCCACATGTGGTTGTTGCTCTTCTGTGGTAGTGAGAAGAGCTCTGGCTGGACATTATGAATAGACTAATGTCCAGAAGAAAAAGCACAATGGACTTTGACATCAGTAATTGAGCGGATTAGGTTGTCATGAAGAACAAGTAGCCAGTTATTTTTTTAAAAAAGAAGTTCAAACAAAGACTAAACCAATAAGAATTAACAGGGGCTGGGGAGATGACCCACTGGGCAGGAGTACTTATTGCATAAGCAGGAGGATATGAGTTTAGATCCCAGCACCTATGCAAAAGAGCTGAGCAACCACACACCCTCCTATAACTTCAGAGCTGGGCAGTATAGGAGAGAACAGTCAGAGACAAGTGGATGATCGCCTGGGATTGTTGGCTGAACAGCCAGCTTAGTTACAAAAGACTGAGCTCTAGGTTCAGTGAGAGACCCTGTATAAAGGGAATAAGTTAGAGAGTCAGCACATCACACCACCCACACCACACCACACCACCCACACCACACCACCCATACCATACCACACCACACCACCCACACCACACCACACCACACCACACCACACCACACCACCCACACCACCCTCAAAGAGTTAGCCAGATGAAGAGTGAGTGAGTGTGGAGGGGAATGGCCAGAGGGGACAGCATTACAAGAATTCCGAGGAGAGGAGGAGTGTGTGTCCTCATGATGGAACCAAGAGAAGTTCTCTGTGGCTGGAAAGTAGGGAAGGGTGAGGCAGGGGGGGGGGGGGGGTAGGATGAGGTCTAGAATATATAATTCTCTCCAAGGAGCTCCAACTTGATTCTGGGGGCAAGGGGAAATGATTGGAGAATTTTAAGTAGACAAGTGATATGAATAGATTTGCACTTTAAAAGAAATCCATCTGGAGTCATAGTTGAAGATATTGGTAGAGGGAAGGGGAGGGACACAGAGCATTACAGTGGGTGATGGGTACAGAAAGGGGACATGTGGGTACCTAGGACTGTCAAGAGGATGCATGAGAGGCTCAGAAGGTTAAATAGGGGATTTTTATAAAAAATATCATTTATGGAGGGATGGATATGCATTTAGATGTGTTAGGACCCCTAAGCCCTATGGTTCATTGTCACACTCAGTGAGCAAGGACAACCCTTGGAAACTGGAACCACCCTAGGCAAGTGAGGACGTATGGCCACCTGTGCATACTTCACTCTTCCCAGAAGCCACTGTTTTACAGTTGCTGTCATGTGGCCCGGGCTTGGACTTGTGCTTAGATTGCTGCACTTTTTCAGACAACTCATTCATGTGTCCTTGCATTCGTGTTAGATCCAGCACACCATGCAGGAAAGCAGCTACTAGAATCCCCGTGTTGCATAAGCGGTAGATGCAGCCCTGGCTTTAGGGAAGGAGCCGGGTAGTTTTATAGCACAGGAGCATTGGGTTCTTAGGAAATAGCAAGATGTAGGACGTCGGCTAAAGATGCATGGACTGCAGGGTTGGATGAACCTTTTTATATTGACTCTGCTGCCTTCATTTCACAAGCAAGACTACAGAAGCCCAGAGACATAAGTCAGCTTTTTTTTAGCATCACCCAACTCCTTGGAATCTGTATGGGAATAGAAGACCTGTAAGAGTTACCCTGTTGTGTGATGTCCAGTACTGATTTCCCCCACCATTCAGAGTGTCTGCTTGGCTTCTGACCAGTTTCTCTCCCTTCATGTTTTTCCCTGAGCTCTGTTCCACACCAGCTCTCCCCAACTTCCCTTTCTTCTCCCCTCACTAATTCTTTTCCCTTCTCTTTCTTTAGTACATTTGGTTAGATACCATGAGGACATAGGAGTCAAAGGGATTCTAGACCTTCAGGGAAATGGAGAAACAAGTAATAACTTGTTAATAACTAATAAAAAAAGAAGACATTGCTCATTAGACTTACAGGGGAAATGCACTAGTAGTTTGAGGTGGTAGATTCTGGTACAGGGAATGTGGAAAACCTCCTTGAAGGCAGCCTTAAAGCTCAGCTTTGACAGTTCCTAGAAACGTTTCTATGGATGGAGCCCAGCATGGGCACAAGCACAAGGAATGAGCTGTGTTTATATTTATGTGTGTATTGGGACTGACATGACATAAACAGAGCTAAGGAACTCTGAGAGGAGTAGCTAGTATAGTCTCAACATTTTCTGGACAGGGCTTTCTTTAAATGCTAACAACAAAGCACTATTATCAATATAATAGAATATAATCCAATTGAATAACTTAGTGTCTGCTATAACCAGTCGTTTCCATGTCCATAGTTGTTTGGATTTAGATCCCCACCCCCATGACAAATATTTGAGTTGGATATTATAATTCCCTTTTACAGAAAGGAAAATTAGACACACATAGGCTAGGTAGTCATCTAAGTCCATATGGTTGGTTTTACGTCTACTTGAATTCAGATCCCTTCACAGTACACAGACTCTGGGTATTGTGTGATATGAGAAGCAGGGCATGGATTTATTACTGAAATGATCTGAGTTTGGATCTTCTCACTGTTGCTTTCCAACAATGTGAACTCCAATGTGTCACCTCACCTCTCTTAGCTCATTTACGCATCTCTCAGTTGTGATCATAGTCCTACCACAGGTATTTAACTGCAATTAACTCGTGTTTAACTTCACGATAGCATGACCATGACCAGTCATGATGGAGGCAATCTATAAGCAACCAGGGCAGCCATGGTGAATACCAACCCTACTAACTTCAGGCTGGCTTGAATAGTTTGTGAGACTGTATTTGTAAATCACTGAAAACTAAAGAGGTGTACAGTTATTTTTTTTTTTTTGCTTGCTTGTTTATGGGTCATTACAAATCAACACAGATGACCAATGTAATAGACTCAGGCAATATATACAATGGCTACAAACTTATTATTTTAGGATATTTTATTTATTTATTGGGTGTGGGTGGGGACATGTGAAGGTCACAGGACAATGAGCGGGAGTCGATTCTTTCTTTCTGCCGTGTGAGTCCTGGGAGTCAAACTATGGCCATCAGGCTTCGTGGCCAAGTGCCTTTGCTTAGTGTTTTAACTGACACTGAGAAGTAAGAAGAGCAAATGTCAGTTTGGTAGAATTATGTCTGGCCTGGGTTTCCTTTGTTCCTCAGTGTCCTGATTGCTTGACAGGTTGCATGTATGCTAAGCTTCCAGGGTGGTTAAAAACTAGAGATGACAGATTCTAGTGGCGGAGGGGGGGGTAGGGGGGGAGAGGGAAGTAGGCAGCCTATCTTGGCTGACTGAGGACTTCGAAGTGAGAGATTGCAGTTTAAATCTATAATCTAGAGGGTGTGTGGTCTTAACATGTCTGGGTAATTGAGCATAAGGACAAGACAACATAAGTAAGATAATAAGAAGGAGGGGGTTACTGTGGGAAAATGTGCCATGTGCCAACACAGTGTACCAATACCTAGATTTCAACATCATATTTCTACACAGCAAAGAAGGGAGTAACTATTTCATGACTCCCAAGATGTTTGAATTGGCTTGGCCATCTGGGGTTTGAATCTGAGTTTTGCAGTTTCTATGTTGTTACTGTTCAGGGTTACAGGGATATCAGTCCATAGTCCTTGGCAGCACATCTTGGTGGTAGAATGGTAATATTCCCAATGATCTACTTTTGAAATGTAGTCAGAAACTCCCTAAGTAGCACCACCAGTTGGTTAGTAAACCCTGAGCGTAGGAACCTCTGGGGTTCAGATTAAAACCCTGCTGGTGTCTAAAGTCCAAGTTCTGGTGTCATTTCTGAGCCATTTTGTCCTTTGCCTTTGTGGTATGTCTACCACAGGTTCCCTTTTAGGAAGCTCCAATAAACCAAATGTTTGTGGCCTTCCTCCTCCACATTTGTACCTTGAAGTCTAAATCCCTGTTGAGTGGAATTTGGAAGTGAGACCTTTAGAATACGGAGTAGACTACATCCACATGGATAGAATTAGTACCCCATGTATGTCACCCCAACATTCCCTGATCCTTCCTCCATGATGAGAAACAAACCACCTATTTTCCAGGGCACAGACCCTCAAAAGCTACCATATCTGTGAATGCTCTGATCTTTGATTTCTCAGCTTCCGGAACTGTGATTTAAGTCCCCCCCCCCCAGTACAGTGTCACTTAAAAAAAAAACTTTTTTATTTTATGTGTGAATATTTTGCCTGCATGTATATGTACCATGTACATTCCAGTACCCATGAAGGTCAGAAGAAGGCATCAAACCTTTAGAACTGAAGTTATGAAGGGTTTGTGAGCCACTGTGTCAGTGCTGGAAATCAAACCTGGGTCCTCTGCAAGAGAATGAGCATCTAGTCTTAAGCACCAAGCTGTCTCTCTAGCTCTTAACAGTTAAAGATTCATTCATTGTATCCTTTATGTGTCACTGTGGGAACTTGAGGAGGCCAGAATAGAGGGCTGGATCCTCTTGAGCTGGAGTGGCAGGTGGTTATAAGCTGTCTGACGTGGGTGCCAGGAGCTAAACTGGGTCCTCTGCAAGAACAGTGAACAGTCACTCTCAACCACTAAGCCAAGTCTCAAGCCCCACCTTCCCGTCTCGCATAGTAGCCTGAATACAATACAATGCTGTTAACTTTGTGTCCTTACACTAGGCCTTCAAAGCCAGATCTAGCCTAACCTTCTCACAAAACAGCAACAAAACAGAAGACCCTTCTCTTTTTAAAATTTGTTTTTGCTGGAATATATGAATGAGTCCCCCACTAAGCTGACAATCCATAGGGCGATCTTAATGATGCCTCACCAAGCACCTTGGATATCGCATTGCTCATGATATGAACTTTAGCCTCCTTTGTTGAATTACTAAATGTTTGCAGAAAGGGCTGTCTGTGAAAAGGATTTGGAAACCCAAGTAGCACAAGAGAGCAGCTAGCAAGACAGGGAGGATTTGGGTGAGCAGGTTCAAGGCTCTTGTTATTAAAATATTTGCCCATTAAGGCTTCTTGAATTTTTCATTCTTGCGGTGTTTGAAGGAGACCAGTCCTCTGCATAGTAATTCTATTTGCTTAATGCTCATAAAATTCTGTCACTGACATAGAAAATGGATCTCTGTTATATTTATTTCCTAATAATGGGACCCTGCCTTGTTATTTTACATGGTTTTGTTTCTGACACAGGGTCTTTGCTCAGACTGGCCTGGAAAACTCTGTGCAGCCCACACTACCTCCAACTACTGGTAGATCCTTTCTTCAGCTTCCCAGAGAGACCTGGGATGCCCACGTTTGCTGTCTCTCCTGCTGAATTTATGTTGCTGCTGTTATTATTATGAGTCACACCCAGAGACTCTGTAAACTCTAAATGACTTGAAGTAAAGCAGAAAAGAAGGGGGCTGGGATCAGCCTATGCTAAGTGTCACTTCTTTCAATGCTTTCTTTTTTTTTTTAAGATCATGAGGCACATGACGCAGGTACTGAATCTTTTGGCTACTCGGTACATTCTCATCATGTGAAAAGTCAGCCTCATGGTTCTCATTAAGCAAAATACTGTAGGTCAGTAAAATACTCTACAGTCTTGGTTAGTGTGAGATTTGGAGAAGGCTAGACTAGAAGGGGTTAGGAAGATGTAAATACACAGAGCTGATAGCATCCTAGTTCATTTAGATGACTGTATGAGATAATGGAGGCTGGGGCTGGAGCTGGAGCTGGAGCGATGGCTTAGAAGCTAAGAGTGCCTGCTGGCCTTGCAGTCCTGAATCTGCTTAATACCATGGCCAAGTCTAAAGCTGACTTCTAAACAAAGGAATTTCTATTCATTTATCATATCAATCCGTACTACCTCCCGCGTCTTAAGGGAATTTCCACACTTTGAGGTTAGGGTCTCATGCTTTAGCTGTTGGTCAGTCCTCCTTATTTCTAGGTTCTGTGCCATTGGGTTTTACCAACTAGAAATGGAATATATCGATGGGGAGCATGGGGGATTGCATCTATACTAAACAAGTACAGACTTCTCTTGTCATTGCTTTCTAAACAACTCTTATATATGTATCCACCATTTTATCTTGTTTGCATGGTAAAGGTTTGAAGAATAATGTAGAGATGACAAAGAATTTGAAAATGCACATCATTTTTATACAAACATGAAGTTATTCCATATAGTGGATTTGTGTATCTTTAAGTTGTGATATCTGCAGGGTGTCCTGGAACCATTTCCCTAGATACCAAGATATGTATCCATCTGGGTACTTGTTCTTCTCAGCCTTGCCAACTTTCCTTTTAGAGCCACTATCAGGTGTTATTTCAAATGCACAGATTGCATCTTCATTTGTGAACATAATGATTAGAATCCCTAGTGAAAGCTGAAGCTAGAATTAGAAACAAATAAAGCAGACTCAGAATGAAACTAGATCTAGATAAGAAGACAGGGACCAGCACAGTGAATCCCAGGTAAAGGCTACACTGGGCAGTGTGGGGTTTGAGAAGGCCGTATCCGAGAAGCAGCATCTGGGGAGGGGTGGGGCTCATTAGTTCATGATATTTTTTTCATTTAACCTTTTTTTTTTTTTTGCATGTTTTTTTTTTTATTTTACTTTTTGAGATCATAACTTAATCTCAACATATCTTCCTTCCC
This sequence comes from Mus pahari, assembly GCF_900095145.1. Taxonomy (NCBI): domain Eukaryota; kingdom Metazoa; phylum Chordata; class Mammalia; order Rodentia; family Muridae; genus Mus; species Mus pahari. The sequence continues at coordinate 37,832,143 of NC_034602.1, read as the reverse complement.
TTTCCTACCTCTAAATCTTTTGATATGCCTCTCCCCTCTCTCTTTCTCTCTTTCAAATTCATGGCCCCCTTTTCACTAATTGTTGTTTCAGGAATAATATACATGCATTATGTTATACATCTATATTCCTGAATATAATCATTTCAATCCATAGAATGCTACCTGTATGTATGTTTTCAGGGCTGGCTCTTTTAAATGAAAACTCTCTCAGTTTGGGGACATTTGCCTTCCTGTTTATGTGCAAACATATTTCCCCAAGCATGCATATGCTAATTTCAAATATGCAAAAGATTTAATAGATACTCATGGGATGGTAAGGGCTACATTCTAGAGAGCTCCAAACACAACCAGACCCTTATAATTACATCTCTGCTTTTAGGCACAATCTTCAACCATCTATTATTAATAATAGTGTGTGCATGTTTACCTTACAGCTTCTTTCCTTCACAATTAATCATGTGTCAGATTGACCCATACCAAGCTTCTAAAACAATGAACTGAAATGAAGTTGTTCTGCTTTCGATGTGCTGATTGATTCTCATCTTAATTTTGGCTGAAATGTTTATATTTGGCTTCCCACAATTTATCTGATGACATCTATCTTATCTAATTTCTCTTGGATTTTATTTTTTTTAAAGATACATGTTACAAGACTTGTTTTAAAAGAACAAATTAGGTATTATAACTTTCTTCACATGTAATCAACCCAGGATCCAGTTTACACAGATGTCCACAGCTTTGATTAAGTGGAAAGAGGCAAATGAGGTCTCAGAGGTAGCTCTATGCCTATCCAAACCCAATTCAAGAATCGTTGTAATGTTATATTCATCTGCATGCACTGAATACTATTTTACAGCCCAAGATGGTGACATTTTCCAAAAGGAACTTGAAGAATACTACTATTAAACAATTCAAAATATTCATCTGTCAGCTCACACCAGAAAATATTTCTTGGGTGTATGAAAGGCAGTTTATAGTGTCAGCATGTGATTTGAAAATTCAGGTTGGCTGAAAGTAGAGATTTTGGAAGGAGGGGACTTTCTTACATTCCACTGGTGTAGCTCGAGTGCTTACCTTACAACTCAGAAACAAACTTTGCTAGTGGCCTTGGTCCAGGCCAGGCAGCTCAGCATTCCAGGAGAGCTGCGGAAGGTGGCAGTTTATTGAGCAACCAGTGGTGATTTTGTACAGAATGGTAGAGGACTTCTTTGTAGAGGAAGAACAGAGCATACACGACTGACAGAAGACAGAGAGGAGATGCTGTTACATACAAGACAAGTAAGAAACCTATAGATAGAGCCCAGTTACCTCTTGACTTTCTAGGTACAACGCAATTATCTGATCATTCTGGTTATTTCTAGAGGATGGGAGCAATGAGAGAGTTGATCAAAATTTCACATTCCCAGCTAACAGTCTGAGACACACATAAATTCTGCTTAGTTGAAATATTCTCTCTCTCTCTCTCTCTCTCTCTCTCTCTCTCTCTCTCTCTCTCTCTCTCTCTCTCTGTGTGTGTGGCTATACAGGTAGATAAACATGCATATATGTGTATACGCATGAAGGTTAAAAGAAGCTTCAACTCTCATTCCCCAGAAACTGTCCACCTTGGTATTTTTGTTTTGTTTTGTTTTTTGTTTTGTTTTGTTTTGTTTTTTTGTTTTGTTTTGTTTTGTTTTTTTGAGACATGGTCTCACTGGCTTGGAGCTTTCCAAGTAGGCTTGACTGGCTGGTAAGACCCAGGAACTCACTGGCTGCCTCCCTAGTCCTTGCAGAACAGTCACGTGCCATTTTACTGGGATTATTTTTTACAGGGATCAACATGGGGATCAAACTCAGCTCCTTAGACAAAGGTAAACACTTTAGTGACTGTGCTATTTCCCAGCCCCACCTCTGTTTCCTTAGTGACCTCACAAACTGACTACCACAAACTGTCTCCATCTTTCCTTCACAATTCTGATGCATGCATGTCATTGGCTCTCTCTGTGTTCCTCATCCCTTCTCTCTCTATGTCAATTTATAGAGAAGTTAACAGTCTTGATGGAGGGAGGAGAGAAAGAAAGTAAAAAATCAGGCCAAATGCCTCCCGACTCAGCTTCTCTCAAACCCTGTGTAGAGCCCATGAGACAGAGGGGTAGCACATGCGTAGCAGAGGCAGAAGGGAAGTACTAAACACAGAGTCTTCCTAATGTCTGAAAGCAGTCATGAAGTGATGTATTCTGCACAGCATCATCAAGAGTTGGAAGAGAGGAAATCAGCAGAACATGGTCAAAACAGCAGCAGGAAAGAGAGACTAAGAGGCTCTTCATGTGACCTCTATGAATTAACTCTCTGGGACATCTTGGTTCAGGCTTCAGTGGGCTCACAAGGCCAAAAATAACACATGTGAAAAGGAGGAGAATCAATGGGCTCTATAAAGTGCTTTTGGGAATTCCAAGGTGGAATGGCTTCTTTGATTGGAGGACAAAGGCAGGAGTCACCTGTTGTCTATAAATGTTCTTTAAAATCATCCCAGCAATTATGATATGTATTTGAAAGAAAGAATCTTCCATGTCTTGTGAAGGTTCTATGCCCAAGTATAGTGGAATGCCAGGGCCAGGAAGAGGGAGTGGGTGGGTTGGTGAGCAGGGGAAGGGGGGAAGGGATAAGGGGTTTCTAGAAAGGGAGGGGAAACTAGAAAAGGGGATAACATTTGAAATGCAAATAAAGAAAATATCTAATAGAAAAGAAAGAAGTCTTCCATGGCTAACATCTCAGAATCATAAAAGATATTGGACTATCTTTGTTTCATTTATTTGATTTATTTGTAGATTTTTTTTTTTACAAGGCTGGACTCTGTACAACTGGCTGAGGGCCAAGCTAAAATCACTGAGTTATGTGTTAGCTTCTCTTACACTGTTAAGTTGTGGCCATTTAAAAAAATAGCTTAACCAGCCTCTTCTCCCTCTTTCATCTCTAATGGAACCTCACTAAAGCAGGAAGAAAGCTGGGATGTTCTCTCCATGAAGACACTACAAAATAATAATGAACTCGATCATTTTCTGATAGCTGCACATTAATGTAGAGTCCAGGAAAATAAGTGAGAGTGCCATTGGAAATTGCTGTTGGTAAAAGTACTAGATTTATCTAACATAGTCTGGTTAAACTGTCAAAATTGAGGAGTGTGGTGGAATTTTGCAGTCTTGCTTACAGTACTTGGATATTGAATGTGGAAGCAGTCAAGAAGGAGTGAATATGTCAGGTGTTCTTCCTCAGAGAACTAGGTGTGCAATGATGTTACCATGGAGTCGGGGATAGTGAAAAAAAAGACTAAAGAGCGGGAGAACTTCATGTTACTTAGTTCCCTGTAAAAGTTTATTGTGGCCATGAGAAGGGCATCTTCTGAGATTATGGTCATGGGTGTGAAATTTTAGCTGGTGGATTCTCCTGTTTGTCAGAATCAACATGAGACTACTACACGGGATATCGGATTACAATGAGTGTACATGCAGGTACATTCTTGTATGACATCAAAGAATCCATTTTGTGTTTATTGTGTGCCAGGCACTATCCTGGGGCTGAGAAATACACTGCAATATTGCAGTACATGGGGTTCGTGCCATCATTGAGCTGATATTTGCATGATAGCATCAGAAAAATTAATAAACAATTAATTATAAGAATTATAAGTTTTATGTAGCGGTTGAGTTTTCTGTTGGAATAGTTCTTGACTGGGAAAATTTGAATGGGATTCTCTGGTCATTTGTTTCTATTTGTCTTTTAAACCATTCTTCCCTAAACATTGGTCTCCCTCTTTGAACAAGTTGGCAGAGTATTGATTTTGTTTGGGTAGGTTCTTGCCCTCAGGGCATGTTAGGGTTAATTAAGGTAGGGAGTTTGGATTTCTATCTGTATATAGTGGAAGTCATTGAGGTTTCTTCTGTTTCCTCCTCACTTGCATCTAACACTATAATCAATCACACTAACTTTTATCTCACAGGTTTGTCATATGACCAAAATTTGTCTCCATCAATCATACTGATCGCTTCCATCTGACCAGTGTTTAGTTTTGGACTGTCAGATCCTAGCCAGTGGGATTAGACAGTGGCTATGTGTGGGACCACTAGGAAACGGTCTTGCTAATGCAAAGAACTGAGTAATCAGAAAACAATTACCTCTCGCCTTCAGCCCCTACCTTGGAGTTTTAATGTTAAGTCTAGGACAGTCACAGTAGACCTGGGAGCATAAATGGTATGTATTGCTGATCTATTGAAGGTAACAGAATAAACAAATAGGAAAGAATAGAATATTTGATGAAATTCTAATGAAGCTGAATTGTCCACACAACTATCCTGGATCTATGCATTGCCGAATTCCTTCCTGGAGTCTCATTTTTGGCTGTCCCTGCTTGAGTTTGTTACTTGTGTCTTTGCTGATGATACACGTGAGTCAGGGAGGGGCTTGATGAGAAGGTGACTTTCAAGCTGATAAAAGAGTATAACAAAGAAGAGCTCAAGGGGAGGAGGGCTGCAAGGTATAGCTACTCTAGAACAGAAATACCATGACATAGTTGAGGAAGAGTTATAATTGATGAGAACCTAAACAGAGGGCAGAGAGGGACTGTGCTGTAATTGTTCCTTATCTTGTTGTGACAAAATACAAGCCAAAGCAACATACTGATGGAAAAGTTTATTCTGCTCATAGTTTCTGACTTCAGTCCCACGTGGATGGAAGGTCATGGCTGCCATAGTTTGAAGAGGCAGCTTGCTTTTACTGTCAGCAAGTGGAAACAGATGAATGTTCTCAGACAGCTTTCTCTCTTTATCCAGTACAGGATTGCAGCCCATGGCACCATGTCACCTAAATGTAGGGTGGGGTTTCTCACTTCAGTTGACCTAATCTAGAAAATCCCTCAGAGACATCCTAAGAGGTTTGTCTCTGCAGTGATTCTAGATCCTGCCAAACTGTCCATCAACCTTAACCACCACAAGGATTGTTAACAAGTGTCGGTGGTTTGGACTTATTTTTTAATCTACATATACTACTAATCATGGGAGGGGCAGATCTATTTCTTTCATTTCCTCATTATTTGTATCTAGCACTATAATTAATCACACTAACTTTTAGTGCAGAGGTTTTTTTATGTGATCAAAATAATTTCAGTATCAAAAAGATCACTTCTAAGTGATTTTTTTTTTCCTGCAGTGCCTCTGTGTTAAGAGATGAGACCTTCTCCTTGGCAACAGACAAAAGGGGTCTCTCAGAATGCCTTTATCAGATGCAACTTCAGAAACGAACTTTACAGGTAAAGAAAGTCAGAAATGTGTGTAAAACTGTAGCGATGACGACTCTTAATTAGCTGCCTCAAATAACTCTTGGCATTCTTAATTTTCACCTTTTTTATTTTTTATTTTTGTAACGTTTCAATTCATTCCAAGGTTTTACCAGAGTAGACAGGCATGAAATGAATTCTTCATGGTAGGGCTACCAATGGCAAAGACATTGCAAGCTCTGAAATGGCTGGAAGAAATCACGTGCATTCTGACCCTGACTTTTTCCTAAACCTTGCGAATTTCGTCAACATTAATTGTGTGAAATATGGAAGCTCCATTGCTTGAGAGAAAGGAGCACTTGTATTTTCGCTAAGCCTTGTCTGGATCCCATCTTTCCCATAAGCTCCTTACTGGTGAGGAGAATGGCCTCTGGTGGGCCCGTAGCACAGGAGATGGAAATCAAGAATCAGGGTACTGTGCTGTTAATCTGACATGGTGTAGAAAACCGTAATGTAGAGGTTTTAGCTACTGTAAGTTCTGTAAACCAGTTGTGAATAGAGCTGAGGTGCCTTCAGCAAATGTGGTGATCTTGCTCCCTGCCATCCCTCAGGGTCTATCATCTGCTGCTACATGTTACTCTCCCCACCGCTTCCCACTGAGTCTTTCAAAATCTTTATTGGAATGTACTGTAGAGACAATTTCATTTACATATATATTACTTAAATACTATACTATTATATATATATACATATATATATGTGTGTGTATGTATATATATAAAATAGTAATATATATTATTATTTTATATATATATATATATATATATGTGTGTGTGTGTGTGTGTGTGTGTGTGTGTGTGTGTGTGAGTTTGGACATTGGCACACAACTTGTGGTTCTATTACCATAGTCAAGGCATCAAATATACCTATCACCTCCCAGTACCCCTTGTATTCTGTGAACTTTATATGTTTGCCATCAGAGCATTTAACACACGTTCTACCCTCTAAACATCTTACAAAGTGCAAAATGTAATATTGACTAGAGGCATTGCTATGGTTTTATATGGTTTACCACCTCTGGAACTCTTATTGATACTCAATTTTCATTTTTGTATTAAGAAGGTGAAAATAGAACCATTTACAGTCTTTAAAGGGGAGACTTTGATAGGCCACTGGGATTATATAAGAATATCAAAGTGGGAGCCTCTGTGAATGAATGGAATGCATGGGTGTAGCTCTATGTGAAGACAAGAGCAAGGCACATATATACTTCCTGACACTCACCACATGCACCATGTGATATCTTGGACTATTTCTGGTCTCTCAGCCAGAAGGTTATCACCAAATATCTCAACCTTTTTTTTTTTTTTTTTTTTTCCGAGACAGGGTTTCTCTGTATGGCCCTGGCTGTCCTGGAACTCACTTTGTAGACCAGGCTGGCCTCGAACTCAGAAACTCGCCTGCCTCTGCCTCCTGAGTGCTGGGATTAAAGGCGTGCACCACCACGCCTGGCTATATCTCAACCTTTTAATAGAACCATGAACCATTTCATTTTATAACACAGGAAGCCTGTGATGTGGTATTATCAGCCACAGAATATGGTCAGATAGCAGCACTGTTGTGTACAGTAGATTCTAATATATGTTTCTCTTGCATAACTGAGACAATATTCATCCCTGACCCTGGAATCACCATTGTACTGTCTTCTATGTGTTTAACTATTCTAAATTCCTCACAGAGCCTAACTCACACTATAGGAGTTTCAAATTTGGATAATTTCACTTAACAAAGTGCCCTCTGGGTTCATAATGTTGTAAACTTTCTTAAAGGATAGGTACAATTCCATTGTAGTTATATAACAACATTTTAACCCACTTCCTGGCTGACAGAATGTGGTTTGTCATTGTGTCTCGAGTTTGTGAAAGTTTCTCCATTCATTGGAATGTAGAGCAGTACAGATCCCCCCCATCCAGTGTTCCAAATGCACCTTGAGATTTTCGTTTCACACTTCTGTCATTTCAAAGGCAGGGATTTCTGTGTTAGCGTTCCCTCACTATAAGGACATACCTGAGACAATTGAGTTGTAGAGTGAATTAATTTATTTGGCTCTCAGTTTTAAGGTTTACAGAGAGTGATGGCTTAAATGAGATTGATCCGTATAGGCTCATATATTTCAATGCTCATTGCCCAGTAGTTGAGATTGTTTGGGAAGGATTATAAGATATGGCTTCGTTGGAGGATGTTGATCACTGAGGATAAGGATGTAAGCTTTTAACTACTTCTCCAAAGCCACGTCTGCCTGCTGCCATGCTTCCTGCCATACTAGTCATAGACTCAAGCCTTCTCAAACTGTAAGCAAGACCAAAATCCAACTGTTTCTTTGGATAATAATTTGGTCATCGAGTTTCTTCATAACAGTAGAAAAATAACTAAGAGACAGTCCAAGATTGGAAGGATTCAGTACTTTGGGCTTCTGGTCGGAATGCCAGCTGGCAATGGTGAGGAGCATGTAGTATGGAAAACTGTTCGCTCCATGGCCAAGAAGCAAAAGACTTAGGAAGAAAGAAGCCAGAGCTGCTACAGTCCTCTCCAAGGGCAATTAGTAGGATCTAAGGATCGTTTCTTTCCTTTAAAAAAATTTTTTTTGTTAGATATTTTCTTCATTTACATTTCAAATGCTATCCCCCAAATCCCCTATACCCTCCCCCTGCCCCTGCTCCCCTACCCACCCACTCCCACTTCTTGGCCCTGGCGTTCCCTTGTATGGGGCATATAAAGTTTGCAAGACCAAGGGACCTCTCTTCCCAATGATGGCCAACTAGGCCATCTTCTGCTACCTATGCAGCTAGAGACACGAGCTCTGGGGGTACTGATTAGTTCATATTGTTGTTCCACCTACAGGGTTGCAGACCCCTTCAGCTCCTTGGGTACTTTCTCTAGCTCCTCCATTGGGGGCCCTGTGTTCCATCCCATAGCTGACTGTGAGCATAAAGATCGTTTCTTATGTCTCACCTTCTAAAGATTCCAATACCTTCTGATGTTGTTACCCTGGAGACCAAGCCTGTAACACTTCGGTGGATACTCAATATATACATTGTATCACGTTCTCTGTTGTGTTTCCATTGTTGTTCACGTTCTCAGACCTTATCAGCCACTTTCTTCGTTCTAAGACTGTTGTGTAACTTCTGCAGAAGGCTAGTACCTTCATTCCTGGCATTCTTGTGAGTTAATTCCATGAGCTTTTGGGTGTCTAAACCGTAGCCTTGAACCACCACTGCCCTCATATGTAATAAACAAATATTCCCAGCTATTCCAGCCTTTTAAGCCTGAACTTAAAATCCAACTATGGATAATGAGATCTGGGACCCAAGGGATGCTGAGGGACTGGAAGGAACAGCCTGAAGTCTGGGACAATGTACTCTCTATGAAGAGATTCTTTACCAATATGTATCTAGAAAGAGGGATGAGGTGGCCCCCAAACTCCAGCTGCTTTTGATCGTTTTTGAGTCACAGAGAGCCGGAGTTTTTCTTGGGTTCTTCTCTCTGGAGACCCCAAGCTATGATGCTTTCAGACACTCTCCACAGTGTCTCGTCTGTAACTTCAGTGATGCGTTAGTAGGGACCATTCTAACACATCTCTGAACCCTATCTTTGGGTTGTCTACCATTTTCCATTTCTTCTGTAGAGTCAGATGTTGTATGTTTCTACTGGGAGTACGTGCTTCTTAAGAGTCAGTTATGGAGCTGGAGAAGGTTCATCTGTTAAGAGCATTTGCTGCTCTTTCAGAGGATCACAGTTCAGTTCACAGCAGCCACACAGGATGGCTCATCACTGCCCATAACTCTAGCTCCAGGGGATCTTATACCTTCTTCAGCCTCTGTGGGTATCAGCTACAGGTGGGGCACACACACACACACACACACACACACACACACACACACACACACACAAAGTGGCAGGGAACTGGGGAGAGAGAGCTTGAACTTTTGTTGAATCACTGGTGTCTCTGAAAGATTTGCAGGAGTTGATGAAGCTTGAATAGGAAACAGCCAGGTATTGGAAGGCAAAAATTATTGACTGAAAAATCTGGCATTTAAAAATTGCCATATATCGATAAAAGCCATATATCAATAGGGTAATTACGATTAGAGAATAGTTCTCCAATATAACAGACATTTTCTAGAAAACCATGGTGCAACATCACAGTAAGACTTGTCAGAATCAACAATATCCAAACACACTTCCATAGATGCTGCGTAAAACCATGCAGGTGGAATTCCAAATTTTGATTTTTTTAATAATGTCTATAGAAAGAGTGTCCAAAATTAAAGAGATATAATTTTTTTTTTACAAGATAAGTGCATTTCACAAAACTCAGAGCACATAGATTCTGCACTGCTCTGTAGGTTGATAACCCCCATATGAGCCAGCCATTCTCTAAAGATCTATCTGGAGGAAACATATCTGTGAGAGTTTTGCTGGCTTTATCAATGTTTTTCAGACTGTGGATCTTGGCTCTTGATGAGCCATGGAAAAAATTTCTTGAATTGGAAAAAGGAAGTTTAAAAATGAAATGAAAAGAACAAAACACATAGAAAGTATTAGTGTGCATTGCATGTTTCTAGGATATCTTGTGAAAATCATGCATATGTGTGTGAGCATGTGTGGTTATGTGATATGAAATTTCTAGCAGAGGTATAAACTTTTCTTTGCCTTGATTGCTGGGGGGGGGGAACTTCATCTAAAATAATACTTTCTCAGGTTTGGATTATGAATAATGCAAGATGCTTATTTAAATAAATGCCAGGTTTTTATAACAGAATGCAACTTCCTTGTTCCAAGTTATGGATCGAGAGGCTATAATATACCTTAAAATAAGTTGTGAATTTTATTCTAGAAAAAAAGAAGAGAAGGATGTGAAAGTTCCTTGCACTTATTAGCAATCATTAACAATAATGGGCCCTTTCTTATGTCACATGTTGTGGGGAATAAAATTTTCAGTTCCAGTTTTATTATGTCTTAGGGAAGGGGTACCACTGCCTCTGCTTGACAACACTGGACAAAATCTGAACTGCAGGAAAGCAGTTACCAGCATGATTTAGTAACCGATTCCAAATGGGCGTTTCTGTAATTTACAGAAAGATGGTATAAGACAATGTAATATTTTTTTAAAATCTTTTTTCCCCTTTTATTAGATTTTTTTTATTTACATTTCACATGTTATCCCCTTTCCAGGTCTCCCCTCCAGAACCTCCTATCCCACTCCCACTCCCTCTGCCTCTATGAGGGTGCTCCTTCATCCATCTACCTACTCCCACTTTCCAGCCTTAACATTCCCCTACACTGGAGCATAGAACCCCCTCAGGCCCAAGGGCCGTTCCTCCCACTGATATCCAACAGGGCCATCCTCTGCCACATATGTGGCCAGAGCCATAGGTCCCTCCATATGTATTCTTTGGTTGGTGGTCCAGTCCCCAGGAGCTCCGGGGGGTCCAGTCAGTTGACACTGTTGCTCCCCCAGTGGGGCTGCAAACCCTCTCAGCTCCTTCAGTCCCTTCTCTATTCTACTACTGCAGCATATACCTGGCAAATGGGAAAAAGTTATTCATACCATGGAAGAAAGAAATGCATCAAATAATAAGGGGGCAGCGGATACGATGTCAAGTCTAGATAGAGCCTGTGTCTCATTTCAGAAGTCAAGCTGCTCTGGGAAGCATTTTATTTGATTGAACCAGTACCCACCTCTGTTATGACTCAGAAAAACTGTCCCAATGCTTTGAGAAATGTACTGCTTTTTCTGAAGCAGTTCTTAATGGTAAGCTCTATGGAATGAATGAATATTGGTATATTTTTATTTTATTTTATTTTATTTTATTGGTTTTTTTTTTTTTTTTTTTTTTTTTTGAGACAGGGTTTCTCTGTATAGCTCTGGCTGTCCTGGAACTCACTTTGTAGACCAGGCTGGCCTCGAACTCAGAAACCCACCTGCCTCTGCCTCCTGAGTGCTGGGATTAAAGGCGCATGCCACCTCGCCCGGCTTGATATATTTTTAAAGAAAAACTGTTAATGCTTATATGTATCCTTCTTCATCATTCCCTACTTTAAGTAATGACTCCAAATGGTCAGCGATGGTCCCTTGGATTGTGTCCATGTTCCTCTGAGCCTCCAGGCTTCTGTGCTTATTCACCTTCTAGCTCTCAAGCCAGAGAAGTAAGTTAGTTTCTACATTCAGTTCTCATTGGTAGGACAGTTGCACCTTCCATAGCAGAATAAAGTATACCAGAAGACCCAGGACCTGCACTCCCTCATCTTCAGCCTGGTACCTTTTCCCTTCTGAAAAAGGGGGCTGAAAGCAGCTCTCCTAGTTACATTGAGTTAAAAGGCAGTTGAAGCCTGGAGCAGAGGATTAGGTCCATGGTAAATGCTCAGAAACCGATGTTTTTTTTCCGAACCAAGATCCATTAAATTTGTCATGAACATAATTGATATGATCTTTTTAAACTTTCAAAATATTTTTCTAGCATATGTTTCAGATTGCCTAGCATGGGCTAAAAATCCACTGTCAATGTTCCCAGAATCTTTAGGAATTTTCTCAGGATAGTGTCAGTTAAAAATACTAACATTAGCTTATATTTTTTTCATACATCTTACATCAAAATAAATGTGGCATCATTTCCCCAGTATCAAGCATGTTCAAGATTGCTTGGTGAGGTTAATTTACTCACTCAAGGTCACCCAGCCTCTAATGAGGAAGGAGGACTGACCCCCACTCTTGCAGCACCCAGCCTGGTGCTTTATGACGTCTGTTTTTATGTGCACAGTTTTCATGGACCCCTGTGTGATCCAACATCACACCACCTGGCAAAGCAGCTGTCCTTAAGAACTGGGAAACTGGTCCAGCTTGGAGGAATCTCATTATCACTTTTTGAAGCACTACCCTGACTGCATTTTAAGTTGTATAATTTTGCTGGATGTGGATCTGAGGTTGAGCCTGGCTATTGGCAAGAACTGGTTTTTCATTTGGTTGGAATTTTCCTTCCAACCTGATTCAACCCCCATAAAAAGACTAAGAAGGACAGAGTCTTGAAATTAAAAGGTGTATGGGGACTCTCCTGATATTTGACTTATAAAAATAATGGCTGTGTTTCAGGTAAGTGTATTATGTAATTTTTCAAGATCCAAGTATCTGTGCCTTGTGACCCTCCTGAGTCATCTCTGTTCACTTTCTCCATGAAGCCTTTTAGCCCTTTGTAGCCACAGCTGAAATGAATTACTAGGCTTCTCGTAGTGTCCATATATATCACATCTCTTAGTGTGTGTGTATTTATATAAATATCACCTTTTATGGTACAGCTCTGACAACGTGAAATATCGACTCTGATTTGTAATGTGAATAGGTTACAGTGATATTTGTCTGTAAATTGTTCCACAGTTGACAGACTGCTGATGCCCCCTCTCCCACCCCTCACTGTCCTGCACATAGTTATTCACAAACCAGCTACTAACCTTTAAATGTTTTATAAATGGTTGTTACTGACAGGTACTTTCACACATGCTATCTTTCCAGTTGAACATCACAGCTTTGCCTTCATTGAAACAATCCATTTATTATAGTAAACAAAACTTGCTTTGAAATATCATATAGAGAGATGTATAATTTTTCAATACAAAAGCTTGACGTAGAGTCGGGCTATTTTATTGTCTGTAACCATACAGTCTTAGCATTATCAATGCTATGAACTAGGAGAGCAAATTGACTACATGATATTGGGAGCAGTGAACCATTTCTTCAATACGAGAATTTTGAAAACACTGTCCAAGTTTCTAACTAATTTGAACAAAATCACACATACATATACACATATAGAGACAGAGAGACAGAGACATAAAGGGGAGAGAGACACACAGAGAGAGACAGAGACAGATGAGGGAGGGTTAAATACCTTGGTAGCTTAGATTAGTCTTCCAATGTGAAATGTATGCATCTCATAATGCTTAGTATGTTTGTCTTAATGAGTATTTTTCAGTCCCACCTACATTTCCCACACCTTTGGTGACAGCTCAGTCATTCACATATTGTATTTATTTGCATTATTTTCTTTCCTCAGTCTTCCTAGAGTTAAAAGCCTTAATGTCAGTCATTCTTCCCCTCCGCACCCCATTTTGTTGACCTGCTTTTTCATTCTTAAAATATTCAGAGTTCAATCCTCAAAAAACTTGCTGGCATTTTCTGGAATGGTTTTGGGAGAACAAGAAACAAATTCAATGAGCTATTAAGTTCACGTGTGTGAGTGGGCGTGTGTGTGTGTGTGTGTGTGTGTGTGTGTGTGTGTGCATGTGTGCTGTAAGTGCTAAGGATAGTACCCAGGATCCTTCATCATATCAAATAACTTTTGCACCACCACTCTCCATCCACAACCCTCCTTTTACCGTTTATTTTGAGACAAGGTCGTAATGAGTTTTCCAGGCTGACCTTGGATTCACTCTGTAAACTGGGCAGGTCTGGTCATCTCTGACCTGCCACCCTCTGTAGGCCTCCCGTGTAGCTGGCATTATGGGCTCACGTCATCTGGCCCTGCTATGCAAAGTTCCTTTAGGAAAATATATATGTTGCCTGTCTTTGGTTTTGGTTTTACTGCTGAAAATGGACATAAGAATTTTTGTTTTAAACTCTAGTGTGGAGATTTGAAAGATGGTGAGACGATTTCTCCCTGTTTTTATTTAAGCATTTGTGTAAGTTTCCAGGGAACATAGTCAGCAGTCTCCCCCCTCCTTGCCCCTCCTCATTCCTGCTGGTCTCTTTACTCCCTGGACAGTTTTAGTTATGCTCTCATGTCATATGTACATGCCCTCTGTGCTTAGAAAATCTAGGAATACAGATGAGAGAAAACAGTTATCATTTGTGACTGGCTTAATTCCCTTAATATAATCAACACCAGTTATACTCTTCCTCTTACAGACAGCACGGCTTCATTGTTTCCAATGTCTGAATTAAAGTCCATTATGCATACATACCACACTTCATCCATTCCTCTGTTGTTGGACTAACAAAAACAAAAGTGTACTTGCTTAAGGACAGTGATTTTTATAAGAGGAACTGGAAAACACCTAATACGTCACCACAAGCAAATGGAGAAATGAGGTGTCATGTGTTTGAAGGCTAGGAATGCAGTGGTTTTCCTCGTTTTAGCTTTTATTTTATTGTGTAAATGTAATAATGTGTTCCTTTGAGGTAAATTAGGAAATATGATATATTTTTTTCTATTTAAGTCAATAGGTGTTTTGGAAAATATTATTATGCTATCATAGCCTGAAGTTGAATATTATTAAAATTCATTTCATATTACATGTATAAAAATACATGCATCACACAAATTTATAAACATATACAACATGTATTTATAATATGCATACATATATATTATGAACCAAAATGGTTTCATGTTGCCTTTACTGCTCTGTAACAGGGTTTTGTCACTAAAATGTACACTATAAAAACTCTCCCTAACAATAATTATGCTTATGTAACATTAAGGCAGACAACATGAACAGAGAGACAAGCTCACTGTAAGAGATCCTGGTCAACCAATTGCATCTCTTTTCTCTTGCTTTTTCAAACACACATTGTTATTAGTCTTAGCCTTCCTATTACAGCTGCCTCTGCTAGAAACCCTCCCATCTTTTTAAATCCTGCCTATAAGACTGCATATCATGTAGACATGCAGTTAGACCAGCACCATTTGTTGAAGATGCTTTCTTTTTTTTTCATTGTATGGTTTTGACTTCTTTATTAAAAATCAACTGATCGGGGTATAGAGGTAGGGGATATCTCTAGAAAGTGAAAAAGACCCAGGATAAGGGAGGTGCCCAAGAATCAGTGGGAGTATCCTTAGCTGTGATCCACAGCACTGGGAATATGGAACCTGAAAAGGCCACCTCCTGTAGCCAGGCAGGAACCTCAATGGAGTGATAGGGACACCAACCCACCCATAAAACTTTCAACCCCAAATTAATCCTGACTATAAGAAATGCAGGGATGGGGCATAGAGCAGAGACTGAGTGAGTGGCTACCAGTAACCAGACCAATTTGAGACCCATACCAAGGGCAAGCACCAATTTCTGACGCTATTAATAATACTCCATTATGCTTGCAGAAAAGAGTCTAGCATGGCAGTCCCCTAAGACACTCCAACTACCAGCTGACTTAGACAGATGCAGACACCCACAGCCAAACAGTGGATGGAGCTTGGGAACTCTTATGGAAGAATAAGAGGAGCAATTGGGGCCCCAAAGAGGAAAAGATCTCCACAGGAAGATCAACAGAGTCAACTAACCTGGACCCTTGAAATTCTCAAGAGACTGAACTACCAAAGAACACACATGGACTGGACCTAGGCCTCCCCACACATATGTAGCAGAGTACAGCTTGGTCTTTATGTGGGTCCCAAACTACTGGAGTGGGGGCTATCCCCAAAACTGTGTCTGTCTCTGGAATATGTTCTTTTAGCTGGGCTGCCTTGTCTGGCCTCAGTGGGAGAGGATGTGCCTATCCTTATAGAGACTTAATGTGCTAGGGTGATATCCAGCAGGACCTCCATCCACTCAGAGGAGAAGGGGGAGGGGATGAGGGAAGGATTGTGGGAGAGGTGACCAGGAGGGGGCAGTGAACATGATGTAAAGTGAATAGGTAAAATAATAATAATAATAATAATAATAATAATAATAATAATAATAATAATAATAATATGAATCTTCAAAAAAAAAAGACTGTGTATCATGTTTCTTTTTTGTTGTCGTAAAACTAGGGAGTGTCATCTTGTCTATTCAGTTCTGGGCCATTGAGTTCATGAGACAACTAGCACACAAACCTAGAGGAGACAGGGGACAGCCTGTGAAGAGAGGGAGGGAGGAAACTCACACTCCTTGCAGTGGGAGAGACCAAGGGCTGGCTGTTCTCACACCCATTTTGTCTCATCCTCACAGTGATTCTTAGAGGACTAGAGAAGGCATTGGCAGCTCTGTTCATGAGGATGTGTTAGCTAAGGGTAAAGGTGAAAGAGCCAGGCATAATCCTAGCACCGAGGAGGTAGAGGTAGGAAGATTAGAAGCTCAAGGCCAGACAGCTATGATGTACACCAACATGGGATACATGAGACACTATCAAACAACAAGAACAACAGCAACAACAACAAGAACAACAGCAGCACCAACAGCAACAATAACAACAACAGCAACAATAACAACAGCAACAATAACAACAACAGCAACAATAACAACAACAGCAACAATAACAACAACAGCAACAACAGCAGTTACAATCACAACAACAACACTGTGTAGCTTCATAGGTGCTGTTGAAAGAAACAAGCTTTCCCAGATCCCCCCACTCTGCCCTACTTTTTATGTTGACCTCAGGGTTCCAAGGCTGCCATTCATGGAGGACTATTCTGAAGAACATAGGCCCTCCTAGACCATGGGCGATGCATGAGGCTATCTCAGCATTTGTATTCTTCTTTAAAATGTTTTTTTTTTTTTAAGAAGAAAAGTCTAAACTTCCTCTTCTTTTACTTCATTTGATAAAATGTTTTTGGATTTCAGGATTTTGAAGTATTTACCCCAAAGCGGAGAGTGTATACAAACACTCCCAGGTGTTGCCCATCTTTAATACTTGGCAATTAACAGTTAAATGTCTATATACCATGCAGGCTCTTTAAAATAGCTGGCATTTTGCATTTTCCACTTGATCATCAAAACAAAACCAAACAGAACCAAAAAGAGTATTTCTTTTCTGCACAATCATTTTGCCAAACACATTCCTTTATATTAAAAATGAAAAGACCTTAAAACACCCTAACGGAGAGCTAAGCCTTAGAGTGCACGTTTACATGCAGGGCTGGAGATATTCATTAAAATTGTAATTAGACTCACGGTTAAATTCATTCACAGCAGAACTTCTCGGGTAAGTGTTGCTACAGGAAGAAAGCTCCAGTCTGAAAATGAGTTCAGCAGTTGGAGCGGTTTTAATTATGCAGACGTGATTATCGCTCGAGAAGGAAACCTTTATTGCTGCAACAGAATGAAGATCTTTCCCCCTTCTTTTTGGTTTCCTGAGCTAATATGAAGTACATATTTTGATAAGCAAGTGTTTTTCTGGGCAAAGAAAAATGTGAGGAAACCTGCACAGTTTGCTATTAAATGGCCCTCTTGCTGATAAGGCAGTGGGCTGTGGTTTATGACAGAGGCAGATCAATATCTTTTGGAAAGAAAGGTAAAATGGAGGCTTTGGAGCATTGGCTAAGTTTGCGAGCCGTCTTTATATCAGGAAGTTCCTTCGAGGGGATAGGACAGTCCTGCAGGGCTTTACTGAGCCCCAAAGCTTGTCTGTGTCTTTGTCACAAAGATAAAAATATTCCATCTTAGTTATCATTCCATCGGTATGATAAAATATCACGATAAAAGCAACTTACGGGAGAAAAAGCTCATTCTGGCTCACAGTTCTAGAGGGATACAGTCCCTTGTGGTGAGCAAGTCATAGCAGCAGGCAGGGAACCGTAGTAATGGGAGCAGGAGGGCAGTACTCACATTTCATTCATACTTAGGACATAGAACATGAACAGGGAGTGACAGAGTTATAAAGACTCAAGGCTCATCTTCAGTGACCACTTCAATGGAAATGCTTCAATTGGAAATGCTTGCAGGCAGGCCTTCCTCCAACCAGCAAGTCTAACTGAGGCAGAGAAAGCACATTCCAGGCTGCTCACCTTGGAATTCTGAAAGCAATATAAGCTATCTACGTTCTGACTCTATTTCCCTTTTGGTCAAAAGCTCCAAGATTGCAAGACTACACAGTGCCTGGCACAGAGGGGAGATGTTGGGTATTCCTGCTAGTGATGGGTGATTTGGGTAAAGTCACTTTGTCTCTTGTGAGACACTCTCCTCTATAAGATAAGGAAGAGGTAAGCCACTGTCCTTGATGTTGTTGGACTTTTAAAGCATAGGGGAAGGGCTTTCTTAGAATCTACATACCTCCCATACTCCAATTCATCCCAAAGTCACTAGGGTGATATAGCTCTTTTAAAAATAGTTATGTCAAATGTCAAAAAGTAGAGAAAACAGTATATCATCTGAACCATCCTAGACTTGCCAAGTCTATACAATTCAAATATTTGCATCTTGCTGTATTGGTTGCATATTCTTTTGTATGCTTAATTTTAAAGCAAATTATAGATGCAATATTTTATCCATAAATACTTAAAAATCTGGAAAGAATGAAGGCCACATTCATCAAATAACCAGTCAATGCCCTTACTACCCAAGTAATTAGGCCTGGTATCTCCAAAGCCTTCAACAAGTCTGAGTGATAAAAATAAATAAATAAAATGGAAGTTGAATTATGTTAAAAGATACTTAAGAGACATAACAAGCAACTGTGACAGGAGTTAGATTCTGGTTTAGCAGAGAAGGCTCTTCTTTCTGAAATTATTGAATACTTTGCCGTGGCTTTGGATTTCTAGCTCTAACTCCTGCATGAATTAAACATTGGATATAAACAATTAGATCCAGAGCCAGCAAAGCCACTTGCAGGAAAGTGCTGTGTCCTCGGTATACACTCTAGGAAGCAGGTGAGACTGTGACAGCTTGATCAGAACCCTGAAATGTAGAGTTGCCCCACCCTCCTGTAACAGCATTTGTCACCATGGAAGCATTGAGCTCTCAACCAAGCTTTCATCTGCGGCTCTTGGTACTGATACTTCCTGCCTCAGTTATTTCAGTAGTAGCCACCAAAAGGTGGCTTTTCTATTTTCTTCTCTGTTGGTTGACATTTTCAGTGTAGAACCTTCTGAGAACCTTTCTTCACAGAGCCACAGTCTCTACAGTTGGGCTGTTTGACTTCTTATCAAGATGCTCCTATATCAGCCTTCATTAACTGGAGAAAGATGTTTCTCAGTATTCATATATTAAAATCCCTCCTAATAAACAGTAGCTTCTAAGGGAAACAGGAGCAAGCTAGACCATAAAACATTGATTTTTCTTGGGGCTTGAGAGATGGCTCTGTGGTTAAGAGCATTGACTGGTCTTCCAAAATTCTGAGTTCAATTCCCATCAACCACATGGTGGCTCACAACCATCTGTAATGGGATCCAATGCCTTCTTCTGCTGTGTCTGAAGACAGTGACAATGTACTCACATAAAATAAATAAATAAATCTAAAAAGAAGAAAGATTTTCTTTTCTTTTCTTTTTATCTTGAAAGAATCTGAATAAGGAATAAGCAACGAGATGGCTCCAGAGTATTTTAGAACTGTGCACTTTTCTGGAGAGGTTCCACATAATAAAGAATTATCTTCCTTCGGGACAACTTTCTTTACTAAATTTAGTCCTAAATCTTACCTATATCATTGTAGGTTTGTCAAGAGCATTCTTGGGAGACATGGTCAAGTGGATTATTGTTGCAGGTTTGCTACTAATTGAGGAATACCTCATCATGTCTTCTGTCTGGAGTTGTGGCTACTTCGTTACATTCTACAGACATCCTCAGGATATTCTCAAATTTTATAAACTATGAAGATTTCACTTCCTGGCTCATGGTGACATAAATTCCAGCATCTTAGAGGTTCCATGTGACACCTAGCAAAGAAATCAAAAAGCCTTTTAAGGTGGTAGCTGCCCAGGATCTAGAGTCATTGGGTGGTCCATGAGCAAGGAATGAGGAAGAACACTTCAGGGATATTTGCACTTCAATTGCCCCCCTCCCCCAGCTTTGTATGAAGAGACTAAATTAGATCCTGAGATGAGACGGATGCACTGTAACCATCAGAACTAAAAGAAGAAGTCTGGCACTTTCATAAACTGATGTTCTTAGGCATGCTGCATAAGCTATGTTTAGGAAGTCTGAAGATGCAATCACTTAGAGTGAAGCAGACCTGGGGTTCCAACTCCAACATGTAAAAACTACATCAACTTATTAACTTCCCAAAGCTTCATTTATTTGTAGATATAGTCTCCTTGGAGCAAAAGTTGTAATCTAGGGATGCCTTTGTGCATTTGATTAATCAATTTATAGCTGTGTCACATGTCACAAGGAATGTGTCACATGTGTCACATGTCGTTGGATCAAGGAAAGGAAAGGCATAGATTTCTGCAGATGTCTAATGAGAGACAGAAAAAGATGAGGCCTGGATGGAGTCTGTGTGGGGTGATGGTCTTTAAACCAGGGGTTAAGACTGTGTCAAATGTAGAAATTATAGGGAGCAGTTTCATGGTGGCCTTGAAGATTCACCATTGGTACCTAGGAGTTAAAATGAGGAGCATTCTGGGTGGCATTTCAGGTTCTTCCTCCTTCTCTGCATGGACCTCAAGCATGGCTGTGGTAAGGCAATGATGGCAGAAACAAGACTTGGTTTGATAGGCTAAGAGTCGATGAATGTAGAAACTCGAGAATTAGGCACTTGGCAGAAATACTTGTTTCACTTCAGTGAGAGATTGCAGAGGGGGACTACCAACATTAAAGGATGTCATGGACAGTGCTTCGTGGCGTTCCCAGGCTTTGAATAGGTTGTGAGTTTTAAGGACACAACTCTAGGACTCTAGAGATGATGTAGAAGGGGTGTGCCAGGACCTACAGAAACTGTCATGATGAGAGTTAATAATGGTTTGAATTAGTCTACATTTATAGTCTGGGGTAATGTCCTCTCTAGAGACTGATTTACCGGACTTTGGCTTACTGTGGAGAATGGCTTGGAGAATTAAATTGAACACAGTCCTTGGCACACTTGTCATCTCTCTCCAGTTTTGTTCGTATTCTTATATCCAAGGAGATCCATTGGGCATTGCTTTGACATCTAACTCTTCGGGTCACTGTTTTTATTGTTATAGTCATCAGCTTGTTTTGCCCAAGTCTCTACAAGAAAGCATTTTCACTGCCGCCTCAGAATCCTTCTCACTGTGCTAGAAACAGTGGCAACAACAACTGAGCATGGGTGGCCTTCCTTTAAGACCCCACAACTAAATGGAGCTTCTTTTTTAAAAAAATGCATACAATTTAGAGCAGGGAATGTGCTCACACACTCTTGCAGATATTCAACCTGCACGACTTTCTCTTGCAGTCATGAAAAAGGATGTAGTCACTTAAAAACACTCGTGTCTCTTTGTCCTGCTGTTGAAAACAGGGTCAGAGGGAAAAAAAATTACCTTTGTTGAAAGTGAACTTGGAAAAAAAAACCTTTAAGACATGCAAAGCAAGTATATAATTTAGCATAATTTCCTAAGGCTGAATAAATCACATCTGTTATTTCTTTAGTGCCTGCCAGGCCATTTCTGGAGTGGGCAATGTCTTTACTCATCTCCCAGAGGAATTTGATGCCAGGAGGAAGTGTTCTTAGAGATATGGTCAGGCAGAATTTTCCAGTGGCTATTAGTTATGGGAATGGATCACTTTTCAGGGATTTTTTTTTTTTTGACTTGGATAATCAATAGATTCCAGTATAAACCCCAGTGCAAATGCTGTTTATGAGTATTTGTAACAAGTCTTTTATTTGAATCTTTCCTTTTTTGACCAGAATTTGCACTTGAATCCTTCCCATTCATTCAGATGGACTGCTGCTGTTGTATTGTATACCCCATCCCTGGTAGACATCAACTACCCACATCCCACACTGCTTCTGCACTCTGGAACTAAATTCTGCTTCCTCTGTGCACCTGCCAGGTATCCTGGGAATTATTTTCTTTATGCTTATGTTCCTCAATGGATAGATATTGAGAAGACTTGGACTTTAATCATTGTGTCTCTGGACTCCATCTCATTTCCTGCATCCAGAGTAATACTGTATACCTATATCTATAGTGAGTTACCAACTCTCAGTCCTGGGAGTCAAATGGTTATTTTTGTAAACAGAAGGCTAGGTCAGGTGACTTATGAGTCTCACCTTCTGTTCAATTTCTAGAGATTTACAGGATTGTTACCCTAATTACTGGAATGTCAACAGTTGCTTGAAGAGAAAAATGGGTTGCACCTTCAAATTAGTCAGTCAGGCTTCTTCGATTTTCTTGGTCACTGCCAGGAGTGAGCTGCGGCAAGCAGCATCTCTCTTAACACTCAGAAACTGTTCTTCATAGTACATACAACAAACTTTGGAATTAACAGTTGTGTTGGGCAGAAAAATGTCACCTATATTATAATATATGTGATATTATAACAGTGGGAGGTATCTAAGAACCAATTCCCAGGATTTGTTTCTCTGCTCTGCTATATGAAAAGAATCACAGTGGTACACAGAATGGAGAAAGTCAGGCAGCAGACATTTAAAACAAAGAATATTCTCCACGAGTCTCTAATGTCCTTAAGAGTGGGAGATGGAAACAGGGACGAATTCAGAGTAAGGTGGAGGAAACCATGTCCACCTTTGCTGGCTTTCATACTGGGGAAGAGTCCTAAAGTCAAGCAATCCAGACAACATTGAGAAGTCAGAGAAAGCTTGAAAATCAATTCTCTAGATGCAGAGAGGAAGGTAGCTCTTAATTTTAACTCTATGCAAACTGTGTCAGATGCCAGACCTCCAGGTTAGGAAGATATATACTTGCATGTGCTCAAGCCGCTAAGTTTTTGCTAATTTGTTGTAACATCAAGAGAGAATTATTGCAACAGTTATGATGTCACGAGCTGTGCAGTTCTATTCTTGCTCATGTAATTTATATTTATGATAATGTATAACATTATATGATGATGATATTATGATGTCACGAGCTGTGCAGTTCTATTCTTGCTCATTTAATTTATATTTATGATTAAGTCACTTATGGTGTATGATTTTCCTAACTACACACAAATTCCTAAAACCAACTTTTATCCAGTTTTATAGGCACAAGAGGCAAAATTCCATATAATGTATAACATTAGTCATTTTGACTTACAAAGGGTGGCATAATTTTTTTTTTGTCCACTAAAAATGGCAGCATTTTTAACATATTGCAATTTGAACTCATTATTTTATCTCACTGTCTGGGCACAAAACTGAAAAGTTCTTTCAATGAAAGGACTCATGCAAATGATTGACTTTCTTATAATTTGGAGGGAGCACAGTTCTCCATCTATGGAGTGACAACAGTATCTTAAATTGGATGCAGGACTCAGTGACTGCTGAGATTGACAGCAAAAATGACAAGTGACTTTAAGTTTAGGGTTTCTAATTTAGTTTGTTGAGGATTCTTTGGCATCCCCAGATTGTACAGCCATATGCATTTCTATGGAGAATAGTCCTGGACCTTTGCTTTCTAGGAATTATATATTGGCACGTAGGAAATGTTCAAAGAGTTGTTGGTATAATGAATATATGTGCTAGGTGTTTGTGAATAGTGTCACATTTAATTAAATGTTCTTTATCAAGAAGTTCACTGGGGTTTAGAAGGTGTCAGTTGAATGTTTTAGTATGTCTATGAGTTGGACTGCAGTCTCAACGTAACACCTCACAAATGAGGATTGATTCAGTCAGATGTTAAGGCATGGCTACACATGTGCACTAACCCTTCTTCCGGAGTTTGTGCCTAAAGAGAAGTCTCTATGTCACTGCAGATTTTATTTCTGATTGAAAAGTAGAGTTTGGTAGGCACTCTAACATAGTTTCTGTTGCTGTGGTAAACAGTATGACAAAACCAGAGGGAAGGGTTCATCTCAGCTTATACTTTTAGGCACTAGACAGTCGCTAAGGGAAGTCAGGGCAGTGACTCAAGAAGGGACTAAAACAAGGGGAATGCTTCTAGTGAGTCATTCCCTGCCTTAATCTCAGCTTTCTTACACAGCCTAGAGTCAGCAGGCACTGCTTACACTGTGCTGGGTCCTTCCACACCCATCATTAATCAGAACTATCTCTCATAGATAAGGTCTCAGGCCAGTCTGATCTGGGCAATTCTTCCAGACTTCCTTGGCTGACTCTAGACCAGTAGTTCTCAACCTGTGAGTCAAGACTTCCTGGGGAGTGTCAAATAACCCTTGCATAGGGGTCACCTAAAACCATAGGAAAACACAGATATTTGCATTACTGTTCATAACAGCAAATTACAGTTATGAAGTAGCAATGAAAATAATATTTTGGTTGGGGGGGAGTGTCACCACAACATGAGGAACTGTATTAAAGAGTCGCAGCATTAGGAAGGTTGAGAGCCAGACTACCAGCTGAAGCTAATTAGGAAAACAGAGTTGGTGAGATTTTCATTTTTTCTTGTTGGACTGTGAGGAAAAATCTTGGAGATTCCCACACATTTACTATTTCCAGCCCTTTGTATGTTTTGGAGTCATTTCTCCATTCAACAAGTAGATATTTGGTAATTGAGTCATGTTGACATTGTGCTACCAGCTAAGATACTCAGAACCATGATCTTTGGTTGGTATTTCCATATGTGTGGATTGATAGAGCCAGTTCTATTTAATCTTGTTAACCTAGTACGGTTATTTATAGGTACTATCATTTCATGATCTCAAGAATTGTGCTCTGAATGATAAATTATCAGTTCATCTTATCTATGGTGTATCTTCAAAGGATTTGTGCATTCACTGGTAAGAGAGATTAGTGGTAGTTCTCATGAATCTCTTTTTGCCCTTTATTGTACTATTTATTGTGATGTCTTGACTTAATTGCAAACATGATTGGGCTAAGAATCATGAATATCTAGGGGATCAACAAATTACAGTTTTAGAAGTGTCTGTGAAAGGTATTTCCAGAAACTCTTAGATTAATATGACTCGGACCTAATGAAGGTATTAACACCCTAATTGATTCCTAATGTGATAGCATTATGGGAGGTGGCAAAAGGTAGGGGGTGGGTCTTAGTTGGAGGCTGTAAATTGTAGAATGTGTTCTTGGGGGCCGGACCTGCCTGTATTTGTTTTCTCTGCTTTCTATATTGCCAGCATGTGAAATGCTTTGCCTTACCACAGCCTCCATCACAATAAACTGTAAAACTACCAAAATCATGAGCCAAAATAAATATTCCTTTCCAGAAGTTATTTTTATTGTCAAGTATTTGTTTATAGCAGTGCAAAAGTAACAGATAGAGGTATCTATAATGGTCCCTGGTGACCTTTGTCTTCTGGTCTTCAGGACTTTATGTAATTCCTCCCCCCTCCCCTTTGGATAAGATTAGGCTCAGTCACTTAGTTTCAATGAATGGAATTTAGCAAAAAAAAAAAAAAAAAAAAAAAAAAAAAGATGAAATTTTACTTCTGCATTTGTGCTGTTAATATTGCCTTGATACATTCTTGACCGTTAAACCATCTTTGCATTTCAGGAATACATTCCACATGGAGCTAGTGTCCTTAACATTGAGGACTACATTTTACTGAGTTCTACATTTGTTGAGTTCTACATTTTACTGTTTTTAATGAGGTGGTTTTAATTTTGTTTTGTTTTGTTTTTGTATCAGTTGGGCTTTATCAGTAGGTGTTAGTCTACAGTTTGTTCCCCTCTCTGCAGTATTCTTTATTTAAGGGCTGGTACTATGAGCCCATGGAGTGAGTTTGGAAGTGATGCCTCCTCTTCACTCTTTTGGAGCTGTTTGAGGAAGACTGATAGGAATTGTTCCTTTAGGGGTTGGAGAGACTTCACCAGCAAACGCATCCTGACTCTGGGCTCTTCTTCACTTGAAGACACTGGATGGTTTCGCCAATCTCTTACTAGTTTTTGTTCAATCTGAGCTTTTAAGAATTTCTTTTTTATTTTTATTTATTTATTTATTTTTTTGGTTTTTCAAGACCTGATTTATTCTTGGTTGTCTGTTCCTAGGTCTTGTTAATTTCATCCAAATTGTTGATTTTTTTTTTTCATATGTAATTGCCTGTAGTGTTTTCTTATGGTTCTCTTTGTTACCTTGTTTTGCATTGCTGGAGGTTGAACCCAGGTCCACACACTCACTATGTCAGACTATGCCACTGAGGCTTCCTGCCCTGACAAATCCTTCTAACTTGTGTAACATTGCTTGAAATGGGTGTGGATTTATCTGCTTCCTTGATAATCAGGGTAAAGAGTCATGGAATTTTCTTTATCTTTTACAGAACCAAGTCTCGTTTGTTGATTTTTTTTCTCTCTCTTTTCTGCTCTCCAACCCATTTACCTTTACTCCAATCTGTATTATTTACCTTCTTCTGTTGGTTTTCCATGTCATTAATTCTTCTTTCCTAATTACTTATGCCCAAAGTTAGATTTCCATATATAGAGATTTTTCTCTTTTCATCTTTTGAAAATATTTATTTTTGAGATAGGTTGTAAATATATAGCTCAGGCAAGCTTTTAACTTGCCTTTTATTACATGTATGTGCGTCCAGACCCTATTTACTTTTTACCCTTTTTAATGTGTATATTTAAACTATAAATGACACTCTACTTGTTTTGTGTCTTATACTTTTTTTTTTACATTTATATATTGGTGAGTGTTGTGTGCGTGTGTGTATGTGTGTGTGTGTACTTGTAGAGGTCATTTTCAGGAGTCATCACTCTTCTTGATCATGTGGATCCCGAGGATCACACTCAGGTTGTACAATTTAGTGGCAAGTGGCCCTAACCACTGGGCTATCTCTATGGCCCAGATGGTCTTTTATTTGTTAAGTATGACAATTTCATCAATAATAGACTATAACTTTTGCCTTTTATTGTACGTTCTCAATCACTCCAGTGAAGGCAGCTGCCATGTGATGAGCTATACATTAGATGTCAGAGAAGGACCATGGCTCTCAGCTCAACAGCTCAAGAGGAACATGCAGATGCATGTCAACAACCACGTGAATGAACTTATAACTGGCACTGATTCCCAGTTATCTCTTGATGACCCCCAAAAAGCACACATCAAATGCAGTCTCCTAAGAGGTCAGAGCCAGAACAGTCTGCTGAGTCAAGACGAGTTTCCCAATTCTCAGAAACTGTGTTATGGTTTGTATCTGTCCCGCACCCCCCCCCCCCAGCACATCTACTGAAGGCTTGATCCTCAGTAAGAAGTGAGATGTGGTTGGACCAAGAAACCTCTGACCTCATCAGTGGGTTGAGTCAATGGCTTTATAATGAAACTGGCTTTTGTTTTCCAGTGGTCATAAGATAGGCAGCTCTGTCCCACTATTAACCCTATGCCACAGTTGACCCAGGAACAAAGGACCGTAGTGACCGTAGTCTACCTTTGAGCCAGTCTATCTCTGAAGCCACCATGAGCCAAATCCCTTATCACTTTAGATGGCTTCTCAGGTATTTACTCACAGTAATGGGAAGCTGGCTCTTACTTTCTGAAGCAGTGGTGTGTTTTACCTTAAGCATCTACATTTTTATAAAATTTGTTGAACAACACTGGATAACCGACACACCATCTTAACATTTTCCTTGGGTGCAATTCTAGCATACTCTACATAATTTTATTTTTGCATGTATCTTCTGTAACCTTGAGAATAACAACTTGAGAATGTATTTGGTATGTGGATCACTAAGAAACACGAATTGAGAGTCTGGTTAAAATTAAATGATTTAAATGGCAAACTAGATGTGATGAAAGTGTCTTGTGAATAGGCATTGTGTTGGTATGGTAATAAAATAGATAAATTATAAAGATTTTGAAACTTCTGGAGAGCGGGGCTCCTTGAGGTTCTTCAGGCAAAAAAATATAGAAATGAATTGTACAGCAACTTAGTCAACATAGGAAGAGTATATGCAGTGTTAATCTTAAATCCATATGGGTACAATATGTACTTAATTCTGATGTGTTCATCAATGAAAAAACTTTATGACATTTAAGAAAAAGGTCCCCAAATATATCTCTAGGTAAGGAAATTTGTTATTAGCAAAATGGCAATCTCCTCACTCCCAGGGCTCAGAGAAGATCACGGAAGAGGAAAAATGCAGAAGCTGAAGAGTGGGAAGGGAGGCTTAGAAACATTGGAAATTCCAAGCATGGTACATAGCAACTGTGGTTACCTGCATACAACTTGTCCACGATCCGTGGGTGAAATTCCAGCATAGATAGAGGAGAGGTTGAGGCCCTTCTCCCAGCTGAGAAGCTATTAGCAGATGATGACTGCTGGGTGGGGGAGAACCACTTTTCTTTTGCATCTGGCTCTTGGCTGGTTGCTTTTGTCGGAATGCATAGCCTCACACCTGCACAAACATGGATACACAACAGCACTCATTGGACCCAAAGTGTCATAATTTTTTTTTTTAAATAAAGAGGATATAAAAACTGGGGTGTGTGGATTTAGGAGTGGGGAAGTTGGAAGAAGATTGTTGGGGGTCAGTATAGTTGATACATGGTATAAGTGTGAAATTTTCAAAGAATAAAGATATATAAAAACTTTAGGCAAAAAGGCTCACTTATTGTGATGATAAACAATGATGAGAGGAATATAAAGCTTTATAGTAAACCTATATATTTATCATGATTATTTGCCCAGAATGAATTCCTGAGTCTGAGTTTATTCCATGTATTATGAGTTATGTGTTCCAAGTAGCCATACTAATGGATTCCTATGACTGTAGTGAGTACTGGAACCCCTGTATGTTTCTAATGCAGATCTTGTAGGAGGAACTTCTTAATCCTCTTGTCTTTCTTTCCTTACTCTCTTTTATAAGAAAAACAGAGTGGTTTGCTGGCTGAAATGCTACAGCTCTACTGTGCTGGTCCTATTGCTGTGCAGTAGTCTTTGTGTTTTCTTTTAAACACACTACTGACAGGTTTTATACAAAATATGTATTTACCAGAACTGACCCTTGCCAGTCTTTCTTTGTGTTAAACAGAACACAGTTGTTTATATTAAAAGAAAATCTGGCTTTCAAGCCTGGTGCATGCTTAGTGTGGCTGTACAAATTAACAATGTATGTGGAGTGTTAACACTGTGGTGTAATGACCATTCTTCTCTAGATAGCCACCCCAGCAAACAGCTTTGGTACCAGCATATGCTCCAGGTAGACATTTTCTCCCAAGAAGAACGTTTTCCCCTTTGGAGCATTCCCTCCTTCTTTCCTTTATGTCTTCTTTCTTCTCCTTCGAGGCAGTCTTGTGGCTATTGTTTCTCCTCTGGGTGGCTATTGAAAAGTGCCCCCCTAATATTTCACATTACTATGTGAGCCATCAATTGCACAATGCCTTGCTGGCTGCCTTTCCAGAACATAGCACGGAGCTATTCCATTACCCTCCCATCCATCAGAACAATAAGCCACAAATCTTTTTTCAGGACAGCACCAGACCTTTGGGCTGGAAAGCAGGGAAAGGTAGTGGTGTTTCAGTTTGCAGAGGGATGAAACAGGTGGACTCTTGAGACCTTGCGCTTTCAGATGAGTCACCACATGCTTTTAAGGGGAAAGCTTAATTAGAAGGAAGGGGAGGTTTCTGTGGTTACATGATTCAGTCAGGGAAATTGTGTAAGTCTGTGAGACGAGGACCCAATATATGCTTGATTTCCTTACAGGATCGGCTAATGATTGGGGCGAGCCCCTGCTCTTATTTAATACTTACTTTTCTTAATAATGAAAAAGAGGCCACATGCTGGGTGTGCAGCCTGCTGATAAACTCACTTGGAACAGCGGCCAGCAGGCTTGTGTCCTTTGTGCTCTGTGCTATTAGGGGGGAAACAGTAAACACCATTAAGAGACATGCAGCCTTTGATGCGAATGCCTCTTGACCATCAAAATTGATGTCAATATCAGCTAAACACACTGAGTTAAATTTTTATTACAAAAAAGAGAACTCTTTGAACTTTTTGTAACTTTGACATTATAACTAACAGTGCAATAAGTACCAGATGGATTAAAGGGTTAAACCAGAGACACAACCGCCTGGGCTACTAACAGTATAGAAGTAACCAGATGTGGATCTTTAGCAAGCCCTTTTTTTTTTTTTTTCTATTTTTATTAGATATTTTCTTCATTTACATTTCAAGTGCTATCCTGAACGTCCCCTATACCCTCCTCCAACCTTGCTCCCCTACCCACCCACTTCCACTTTATGGCCCTGGCATTCCCCTGTACTGGGGTATATAAAGTTTGCAAGACCTAGGGGCCTCTCTTCCCAATGATGGCCGACCAGGCCGTCTTCTCTAGCAAGCCTTTTAAGGGCCAGAAGCTTCCTAAGCTCAGGTGTACTTGACTGGCTGAATGACATGAAAATTTAAAGCTTTCGTAGGTAAAACTTCA
Organism: Mus pahari; assembly: GCF_900095145.1. Classification (NCBI taxonomy): domain Eukaryota; kingdom Metazoa; phylum Chordata; class Mammalia; order Rodentia; family Muridae; genus Mus; species Mus pahari. The sequence goes on along the minus strand of NC_034602.1, from coordinate 37,801,745 downwards.
CTAAGACTACAATATAATCAACAAAATTAGAGATAAAATTATGTGAGAAATTGCCAAAAGTGATGTTTTATAATAAATGCAAAATTCCTATAACTTCAATGATGTGAATCCGAGGACCTTGGTAAATAAATGGAGAAAAAAACCATACATACACACACACATACAAAGCAAAAGAAAGGTATGAAAAATACTGACAAATAACCATGGGGGATACCAAGGTCCTTAAGTAATCAAATAAATATAAATTATGTGATACTAAGGTTCAGTTTTTTTCCCTTCAACCAGATTCCCCATTAATTTATTTGATATTTCAACTAAATAACATCCAATGTTAATGAAGATAGGATAAAATGGTTACACTTACTTTTAGATTAGGAGGAAGGTGACAGGCCACATGACACCGGGGCTTTAAAGAGGCTGGAGAGATGACTTAGTGGTAAAGAACATGGACTGCTCTTCCAGAGGACCCAGGTTCAGTTCCCACCAACCACATGGTGGCTCATAGCTAACTGCAAGTCCAGTTTTGTAAGATCTGATCCCTCGTCCCAGACTCTGTTCTAGACCAACGGCACAGTAGAAAACTGGTACAAATGCGGCAAAGCACACACACACACACATACAGTTAAAAAACTAAGATGTATAAGTTTTAAAAGGCTTTTGAAATAAAATTATGTATAGAAAGTGATTGGAAGCTGAACTTTATACAGTGAGATTTTAGGATGGTTTAAAAATGCTTGCTGGAAAGCCTTTCTTTTCTCTTTCACTCTTTTCTAACTTTCTATAATAATCCCGTATGACTTTTGATGTGAAGCAGTTTTCAAGTTGTGCCAATCTGAGCCCCACGAAGCAGTCTCTTTCTTAGAATCAGAGCCTTTCTACATATAGAACAGCAATAGTCTTTCTCCTCCTTCCTGCCCTGAGTTTGTCAGCCTATTCTGACAAATGTATATCCCCCCCCCCTTTAAACTGCATCCTGTGTAGCTTTAGGAATGCTCTCCCTTGAAATCTCATTATGGTATCCATAAATCTGCTTTATCCTCAGTTCTAGTTTTTCCTTTAAAATATTTATTATTTTTTTATTTCATGTACATGAATGTTTTGCTTGCATGACTTGGTGGCTACCATATGTGTACTTGATGCTGGCAGAAGATGGGAAGAGGGGATCAGATCCCTGGAGCTGGGGTTACAGATGATCGTGAGCCACTGTGTGAGTGATGAGGAACCCAACCCAGGTCCTCTGGGAAGAGCAACCAGTGCTCTTAATCTGCTGAGCCATCTCTCCAGCACCTCTCCCCCACCTCACTCTCCCACCCACCCCCAGTTCCTTTCTTAATTACCTTTTGAATCTTTAATGCTAGAGTTTATTCTCTCTGTGCCTCAGTGTCTGTAGCTACGAATGGGGTACAGTAGCGGTGTCTTTTATAATGTGATTACTGACAGAATTCAATTAAAGGAGAAATATGTATGCCTTGAAGCTCAATGCTAAGATTGTTATTATTCTCATTGCTGTGGTTTACCAGCCTCTGATAGCATCTCCTCAGAACTGTCCTAGTTTTTCCTATCCCTGTCTTCTGACAAACTGTTTTGTTTACATACTTAGCCACCAGGATCTTAGCATTTGTCCTTATTTAAAGGTAGTACAGAGGGGGACAATGGTCTAGTTGTGGCTTTGGGAGGCCAAGTCAGCATGCTGTGCATCTTACAGGTTTTCTTGTTAGTGTAAAGAGAGAGGCAGATCAGGCAAGACACACTTTTGTTTAAGAAAGGATTGATGGCTCCCAGGTACTAGACATGAAATTTGGGGAGCCCTGAATTTCTCCCGAGCCTCCTTGTTTGTATTAGGTCAGCAAGGACTGTGATGTAGATAACTAGCTCCTCTCTTCTCAGAGTGACGCGTGGACAGTATGCCCTATTCCCAGGAGCCCTGCCAGATCCTGGGGTCAGAGAGCTGTAGAGCAGTCCCGGAATGTAAAGACTCTAGGGAAAAAGATAAATGTTTAGTCCCTGTAAGAGATGGATAGCGGCATAGAGATATTTTGGCCTTTCCCCTATGTTTTCCTCGGGACTCCATTGCTCTCAATTAACCTCCATGAGACACTTCCTTTATTGCTACTTCTGGTACTTTGCTTCTAGATCCTCCGCTTGTACATTCACTCAGTAGGTCTATGGCTCACACGCATGGACTTCCTTCCCTGGACAAGAAAGCTTCTTGTTATCAAGAATCCCATTCCTTCTGCACAGTCTCCATTCTCAGCTTTCACAATTTTTTTTTCATGTGACCAATTATTTATCTTCCCCCCACTGTCAAGAATTTTAGCAGGCACTAAGAAATGTAACAGGTTGTTTTCAGGTAAGGAAGCCAGGATCCTGTGGAGGATAACAAGACAGTGCAAAGCTGGCATCTGAAGAAGGTTCTAGAACCCACATCTCCCCGACGGGTTAGCTTTTCACCACGGGGATGCCTCTTTGCAAACCTCAACCTAAATAAAGAACAAATGTCTTCATATAGTCACAGGTTTTATATCATGTCCCCATGAGACAAGAGAGTGCTGCATGGGGGCAGGAAGCATGTGGCAGTGCAAGCTGCTTACCTTCGGGAAGCTAGGAAACAAAGAGTGGGACAGCAAGGGCTGGGATCCCAAAAGCCGCTTCATGAACATGCTTCACGGACATGCTCAGAGTGACCTAACTCTTTCCCATGATGCTCCACTTCCAAAAGTTCCTACTGCTTCCCAAGAAACATCCCAAGCGGGAAAGGAAGCCTCCCCTTTACCCTTTGGAGGACATTTAAGATCTGAACTATGTCTCAGGTGTAAAATCCTGTACTCTGCCTGGGGGTGTTGGAGAAATAGGGCATTTCAGAAGCGAGGCTGGGGATGTATCCCAGTTAATAAGAGTCTTGCCTAGTACACCCAAAGCCCTAGGTTTGATCTACAGCACTGCATACACTGCCTAAAGTGGTACATGCTTGTAGTCCCAGCACTTAGGAGCTGGAGGAGGATCAGAAATTCAAAGTTCTTCCTGGCTACATAGTAAGTTCCAAGTCAGCCAGGGCTACGAAGGATGCTGTTATACATACAAGTAGCATTATACCGACTGAGAAGAGTATATTATATATTTAAGAACATATGTATATATGTATACATTTATGTATGTATTTATGTAACAATAATTACTAAAAATTTAAAATTCATAGGGTTCATGAATTTTAAAGTGAGTGAAGAGGGATAAATATGAGGATTTGGAGGGAGGAAAGGAAGGAGGGAAAATTATGTAATTATATTATCTCAAAGAAAGGAATAATAAAAATAATTCTATCATTAAAAACAAAACAAAACGAAACAGTGAACTTGAGTGCTCCCCTTTTTGAAGGAAAATCTGAAGGCAATGTCTGATGGTTTTATTTTTATCCCATTATGATGCTTGGCAAGATGGCAAATTCATGCTATTTAGATTCTAGGTTACATTTTGATACTTGGTCTTTCTGGCATTTACGAGTCGGAGTCACTCCTTCTTTTCCAACAAAGGCCCTTGATATATCGTAGTATAGTTATTGCTATTTTGGGACAATTATTTTACAACCGCCAGCTGCGTTTTACTACCTGAAGTGAAGGCTGTTGGGCACAATAGAACTAACTGTTGAGGAAATGCTGCCAGGCTCCGTTACTTTTTAAATTATGATAGGGAGTCTTCCTTTCCTTTCCCCATCAAAAGGAAAGGGCCAAAAGGAAAACTGAATAATAGTTATAAAATAGCACATCGCCTAAATAGCATTACTCAGAGGAGAGAATACTCATTGCCAACTCTCTTTAACATACATTAGGTTAAGACATACCCGAGTGAAAAAGAGAACAGTATACTAATATTCTAGTCTACTAATCTGTGAGCAGACTTCATGGGCACTGGGTACAACCTCTCTTCCACGGCTATCTCACTATTTCTTTGTTCCTACATTTCTCCAGTTACTGGGGCAAGTAGCATCCATAATACTTTGCATTAGGTACATATGAACTCTCTTTAGAAATATTTTATATGATTTAAAAGTAGGTCAGTAGAACAGCATGGGGCTGTTTCTGGGCAGCAATGGAATTCTGACAGCTATTTCATAGCAGAAGGTCAGTCTACTTTGTCCTGGTGATTGGCCCCATGACTTTGACAGCGACTCTTCTGGGGACTGGGCTCACTGGGCACAAGAGTCACAGAGTTTCCTGCTCTGTAGAAACAGACAGGATGGACTCTCGTCCCTCCGCTTACTTGGCATAACACTTCACTTCTTTGAGTGATGTGTTTATAGGTAAAACTGATTTATACACTCCAAAGATGGCAGCAGTCTACAAGATAATGTGGAAATACGAAGTACTGTATTTAGTGAGGCATCTTGACCAAGTATGAAAAACAAAACTCTGGCTAGCTTCTATACCACTGAGCCCTCAGCAATTTTGGATTATTTAGGGAGAATATACTTTTGTATTTTCCCCTCCTCTTTATAAGGAAAACATTTGCTCACTATTAAATAATTAGTTAAACGTAATCTTTTGGTAACTGTTATCATTTCTTTCTATTTCTAGTTTATGGAAGGATTCTTAATTGCAATGCGTGCTACAGTCTGTCAAATGCTTTTTCTATATTTAGTCTGAGGAATGATATGGATCACATGATTTTTCTTTTTAAAGTATAGCTTGCTTTTTTGATAAGGTCATACATGTATACAATGTATCTTGATTATGCATACCCCACTCCTAAGATTCTTTCTAACTTCTAACTTGTAAAATAACCCACTGGGTCTAATTTGTGCTACTCAAAAGCACTTTGGTGTGAGGCCACTCACAGGGGCATGGGCAAACTGATTGGTTACACCTCCAAAGAAAAGTGGCAGTACCTCCCCCATCAGCCATCAACTGCCAATAGCCTCAGGTATGAGTGATCCCTCAGAATCACCTTCCCCATTCATGCTAAAACTTTAACTGGTTTGGTCTTAAACAGGTCTTGGGCAGATAACCATAGCCACTATAAGTTAATGGGTGAAAGGGAATGTCCTATTTAGAAGACAGCATGTCAACGTATTCCTCCAGTCCTCCAGCTCTTACATTCTTTCTACCTCCTCTTCTGCAATATTCTCAAGGCCTTGGGTTAGGTTGATAAAGGTGTCCTCTCTATGGCTAAGCACTCATGCTCACTTATTTTTAGTACTTTAGTCAGCTTTGAGACTGCATAAACCACTGCCCACTGCAAAAAGAAGCTTTTCTGACCATGGTTGAAAGCAGTACAAATTTATAGTTCTAAACATAAATGCTTAGAGGGCCATTTGATAATATGGCTACTTAGCAAAACAACAGTATGTTTCACTCAGACCCCATGGATGTTTGATTGGATTTGCAGTACCAGGCAGAAATTTCTTCTTATAGAGCAGGCCTCCGTCTAATCTGAAAGTGGTTGGCTATTCTAATAACAGGCATCCCAGTATTACACCAGTGAGCACATCTTGCCTAGCAGACTTATTGGTATTATGGTATGCTGGAAGAGGAGGGGGCAAGAAAGGGGAGGGTGGCAGATATGGAGGAATATGCAAGAGAAAGTACAGGTCCCGTATGGAACATGCTATGTTTTTCTTTTTAAGAAACTAGTTTGATACTCATATATTTTAGTTAGTCTTTAACTCCTACAGTATAATAATTTATTATTAAGGACTTTAAAAATGGTATGCTTATTTTTGAAAATCATGTACATTTATAGGATATATATTGACCATATTCAGCCATCATTGCCTCCTTTGGCTTCTCCATTGTCCGTATCTCATCTTGTTCTGACTCTTTTTGTTCTTGGATATTTCTCTATTCCTTCTCTATTTCCCCCATCATTGGAATCTGCTTTCCTTTGTTTTCTCCATGATTATTTAATATCTTTTGGAATAAAAATTTTACTTTTTGGCTAATATCTTAGTAGCCTTAACTTACCATATGCCGCTGCTAGTCCATGTTGGACCATCTCCTACTTGAAACTCCCTGCTCTTGGCTTTTCCATTTTCCACTTGTAATTGTAATAAGTTTCAAGCATTTCCTCCCTATCCCTCATCTTAGTTAGAGGTTCTATTGCTGTGGTGAAAAACCTTGACCATGAATCAAGCTGGGGAGAAAAGGTTTATTTGGCTTACTATTCCATATCTTTGTTCATACAAGGAAGTCAGAACAGGAACTCAGACAGGGCAGGAACCTAGAGGCAGGAGCTGATGCACAGAACATGGAGGAGTGCTCTCCATGGCTTGCTCACTTTGCTTTCTTATAGAACCCTGGACCACAGCCCATGACGGGCTGAGCTCTCTTCCATCAATCACTAATTAAGTCAGGCCTGCAGGCTTGACTACAACCCAATTTTATGGAGGTATTTTCTTAAATGAGGTTTTCTCTTCCCAGGAGACTGTATCTTGTGTCAACTTGACATAAACGTGGCCAGCACACCCCTTTATACTCTTGTTTACATAAAGACCTGTTGACTCTACTTAGATGATGCTTCTAATAACACTTAAATAAAATAATGTTAAATTGAATCAATTAATATATTTAAAACAATGCTTCGGTTCTGTTTTGCTTTAAAAAGTGATATTTCAAAGAAAAATCGAAAGGTAAAACATGCTGTTGGGTCTGGGTGTGTAGCTCAGTGCACACACATTGGCTTGTTCTGCTTCCAGTCTTGAGTTCAATCTCTGAACCAAAATTCCAAAAGCAACAGCCAAGCCCTTACAATTATCACTTATTTGCAGCTTCCCATGTGCTTGAACTCTTTCTGTAGGTCTGAGGTGACATTGCAATTATTTTGCTTAGGCCAAAAGAATACCTGCTTTTGTTGTTGTTTGCTTGTTTGCTTGTTTTGTTTTGTTGTTGTTCAGGGTATGTCTGATAGCAACTAAATCTTTCAGCCTAACCTAGAATTACCTACACCCCCTGTCTTTCAGATGGCAGTTTTACTAGACACAGATATTTTAGGCACTGAAGGAAACCTATTGTCTGTGCTCTGGGATGGTTGTGATGACATGCACTTGCTCCTGACTCCTCATGAATAGGCTCCTCTTGCCTGTGCTCTGTGATGGTTAGGGTGCAGCGCCAGCAATGACTGCTTCCTTGTCCCCTTGATTGCAATGTGTTTTTCACTCTGGCTGCTTTTGATTTTTATCATTTTCTTTGATTTTTCAATAGGTTTATGATGTCCTAGGCATAGTTTGATTCTTTTCCTTAAATTTAGGGAAAAATTTGATCACTATTAACTCATTCTGTGTGCATTAGATTGAATTAAGCAACATCGAAGTTATTTTCTGTATATAAAATTTATTATAGTTACCTCAAAACATCCTGCTGTGTGGAGTGTTAAGTGGCTCATAAATAAAGCTGAAATGACAAAATTAATAGCACAGCTGTTCACAGAAGAGAATTTGTGCTCTAATTCTGTTTTGATTTTTCCTTTTTGGTAGCTAACTTGTCATGTATTGAAAGTTTGGTCAATTAATTTGCCTCATTTTCACTTTGCTATCTTTTGGGGATTTTTAAAAAAAATATTTATGTTTGTTCTAGTTACTTTTCTGTTGTTGTGATAAAACAACACTATCAAAAACAACTTAGCTTTCATTTTTAGCTCATCACTCATCATTGAAGAATGTCAATGCAGGAGCTCAAGCAGGAGCTGGAAATAAAAAACAGAGGAATGCTGCTTACTGGCTCACTTACTGGCTCTTACTCAGCTAGCTTTCTTATATAGCTCAGGCCCATTTGCTTAGGGATGGTGCCACCCACAGTAGGCTGAGCCCTACTACATTAATATAAAAGTAAAGACAATCTCTCACAATCTCTTCTCAGTCCTTTCTGTTGGAGGCAGTTGAATGTCTCTCTTCCCAGGTCTGTCTGTCTGTCTGTCTGTCTGTCTGTCTGTCTGTCTGTCTGTCTGTCTGTCTCTC
>NC_034602.1:37752617-37793193 GCF_900095145.1 Mus pahari | reverse complement strand
CCCTCCCCTCCCCTCCCCTCTCTCTCTTCTCTCTCCTGCTTGTGGATCAGGATGTAAGTTCTCAGCTTCTGCTCCAGTACTATGCCTACCTGCCTGCTGCTATGTTCCCTGCCATGGACTAATTAACCTTCTGAAACTGTCCCAATCAAATGTTTTCTTTTACAATTTGCCTTGATTGTGCTGTTTCATCATAGAAATGGAACAATAACTAAGACACCCTTGCATTGATGCTGATGTGTCTTGAATTTTGATCAATAGAATGTGGGTGGAAGTATTCTGGACAGCCTATGTGGCTGGCTAGTAAAAAATGTTCCAAGGGATCTTTCATTCATTCACATGGTGTCTATGCTTATAAGGAACTTAGAAGCCCAGTATTGATGGTATTAGAGTTGACTGTAGTATCCTGTATTCCTAAATCACAATATTAGAAAAGCTCCTCTCATTTGCCTTGCTTCTATCTGTATATTACATGAATAGTAAATTAAAAAATTTCCTATACTAATGGGGTTTTAGGATTACTCTAGAAGAGTCAGTGTTTCCTTAACTAAGGCAATATTGAGGCTCAGATAGGTTTTCATTTTCAAGATTGGAGGGCTTAAAGGACATTCCCAAAGACATGTGGTTAGCTGTAGATAGCGATACTTGGCTTTTAAAAATCATATTTTGTGTGTGTATGCATGTCAGTTTATACGTGTGCATGTGTGGAGGCCATAGGTAGACACTTAGTGTCTTCCTCCATTGCTCTCCACCTTGTTTTTTGAGGCAAGATCTCTCACTGAACCTGGAACTCTCTGATCTGGCAAAGCTAGCTGAGTAGCAAGTCCCAGCTATCTTCCTGAGTCTGCCTCTCTAGGGCTATGACTACAGAAACATGCCACACCCCTTCTCCAATTTATTTATTTTAGTTTTTGGTATGGGTACCACTTTGTGTGGCAAATACTTTACCAACTGAGCCATCTCCCAGTTTCCCTAAAATTATACTTAAATCGCGTTTTCATTATCTTTTGGTTTTTCTCCTTTTCAAGACTTCAGAAATGTTTTAGTTCTTGATTTGGGATTAAAATGTTATTGTACATACTTGAAATATTGGTAAAGATAGTAGAAGGTCTAAAGCCTGGAGATCGGGTCTTAGTGTGGAGTCTGTTCCTTTCTTGCTCTTTAATCAGGAGCAGGTCATATGGAACTTGTCTTGTAAGATAACTATGAAGATTAACTCCATCATCACTTGCAACAGCCACAACAACACCACCTCATGCTTTAAATTTTTTTTCTATCCATAGACCCACCAGTTTGTGAAACAAGTACCATTATTATTCTTAATTGTGTAAATGAAGAAACAGGGATTAACTCTAAGGATTAACAGGGTTTTATCCTTAAGAGTTAAGTAGGGGTCTAAGGATATATCTAAGGACAACGTCAAATAAAATACTAATTCTGTATTCAAAGTATTGCACTTGGTGTCTTCCATCTAACAAATACAAGGTCATGTTATGTCTTTTCCTCTTTTATTTTTATATCTTGCTCATTAAAGTCACAAATAACATGATGAGTTCAACCAAACTCTAGCACAGGTAACATGCTCACTTGGCAAGGGCATGCCCTCTCCCAACAGGTTTCCAATTCAGGAAACCTCTCTACATTCCAAAATATCCCCACCCACAAACAATTCCTATCTCATTTGATAACCAGTTCAATTGTAACTATTTTATTAACTGAAAGCTTCTAGAATTTTTCAGCAATGGAAGTTTGAGACGGTCATTTTATGCCAAGTTCTCTTTATAGCTTAGAAAGAAAAAAATAATTTTAGCATTGAACTGCTGTGTAAATATCTGTGCTTTTATCCATAGACTAAAGCTTCTTCCAACCATAATTAGAGATTTTTTCCCCCTTACAGTGAATGGCAGTGCATGTATAGACTCATGGTTGCTTAAGACGATGAGAGTGGTTGCCCTTCTGCCTGGTCCTTGCTGTTGGGGCACACCCCTATGTGGTCTGCTCCCACGAAGACTCCATATTCTAATCCATCTTAGAGGACTCGCTGCACTCAGAGCAGTGGGTAAGAACTCCCCCCGAAACACACACACACACACACACACAAGTCCCAGAACTGCTACTAGGAGCCTAGTGGACTCTGGTCCCATTGCCCACCAAAACCCCTGACCTCTCGAATACCACTCCACTCAGTCCCTTCTACCCCTTCTGCCTGGTCCTTTCTTCTGGGGCAGACTTCTAGTTCGTCTGCTCCTGTGAAGACAACATATCCAGATCCATCCTAGAGGAGCCGCTGCACTCAGAGCAGTTGAGGATCAGCTGCACTCTGAGCAATTGGACAACACCTTGACTGCTCTACTGAAGACCTAACAGTCTGAAGGCCTCCCAGGAGATCTACTGCAGCCAGGGCAACAGATCAGCAGCCTCTCTGCCCCCGTGAAGAGCCCCCAGTTGGAAGGCCCCAGAGGTAGTCTGATACAGCCAGGGTCACAAGCCTACCAGGAAACTGAAGCAACAAAGGGACAATAGAGGCAGACTCCATACAGTCTCCCAGACCAACAAACACCATGGATATCCAGATGGCTAAAGGCAAGCACAAGACCATAAGCAACAGAAGCCAAAATATTTGGGCATCATCAGAATCCAGTTCTCCTAACTCAGGAAGCCCTGAATACATCAACACACCTGAAAATCAATAATCTGTTCTAAAATCCTAACTCATGAATATAATAGAGTCCTTTAAGGAGGATATCAATAACTCACTGAAAGAAATAGAAGAAAACACAGGTAAACAGGATAAGGAATTGAATAAAGTAATCCAAGATCCAAAAGTGGAAGTAGAAACAATAAAGAAAACACAAATGTAGGCAAAGCTGGAAATGGAAAACCTAGGAAAGAGGTCAGGAATTACAGATGTTAAGTATTACCAACAGAATACAAGAGCAAGAAGAGAGAATCTCAGATGTAGAAGATACAGTAGAAGAGATTGACCTAGCTGTCAAAGAAAATTCAAAACATAAAAAACTCCTAACCCAGGAAATTCAGGACATAGTGAAAGACCAAATCTAAGAATAATCAGAAGAGAGGAGAACGGAGATTCCCGGCTCAAAGGACTTGAAACTGTCTTCAACAAAATCATAGAAGAAAACTTCACCAATCTAAAGAAAGAGATGGACACAAAGGTACAAGAAGCCTATAGAACAACAAATCAATGGGACCAGAAAAGAAACTCTTCTCATCACATAATTATCAAAACACTAAACGCACAGAGCAAACAAAGAATATTAAAAGCTGCAAGGGGAAAAGGCCAAGTAACAAAGTTAGAATTATACCAGACTTCTCAACAGAGACTATGAAAGCCAGAAGAGCCTNGTNAGAGGTCATGCAGACTCTAAGAGAACACAAATGCCATCCCAGGCTACTATACCCAGCAACACTCTCAATAAACATAAATGGAGAAAACAAAATATTCCAGGACAAAACCAAATTCAAACAGTATACAGCTACCAACCCAGCTCTACAGAGGATCCTGGAAGGAAAACTCCATCACAAGGAGGATACCTGCACCAAAGAAACGTCAAGATATTAAGCATCTAACAACAAAGTCAAAAGCAGAGCCACAGCACATAAAGTCACTTACAAAAACAAACATGTCAGGAACCAACAGTCATCTTGCTTTAGTATCTCTCAATATTAATGGACTCAACTCACCTATAAAAAGACATAAGCTAACAGACTGGATACGCAAACAAGCTCCAGCATTTTGCTGCATACAAGAAACACACCTCAATAACAAAAATGCACTATCTCAGTGTAAAAGGATGGAAAAGGTCTTCCAAGAAATGGTCCCAGGAAAGAAGCAGGAGCTGCCACCCTAATATCCAATAAAATAGACTTTCAACCAAAAGTTATCAAGTGTGATGAAGAAGGACACTTCATATTCATCAAAAGGAACATCTATCAAGAGAAAGTCTCAATTCTGAACATCTATGTCCCAAATACAAGAGCACCCAAATTCATAAAAGAAACTTTACTAAAACTCAAAACACACATTGAACCCCACACAGTAATAGTGGGAGATTTCAACACCCCACTTTCACCAGGGGTAATTGAAACAGAAACTGAACAGAGACACAGTGAAACTAAGAGAGGTTAACAGATATCTGCAGAACATTTCACCTTAAAACAAAAGAATATACCTTCTTCTCAGCATTTCATGGTACCTTCTGTAAAATTGATCATATAATTGGTCAAAAAAAAAACCAACCCTCAACAGATACAAGAAAATTAAAATAATACCACGAATCCTATCAGATCACCATGGCCTAAGGCTGGTCTTAAATAACAGCAAAAACTACAGAAATCCCACATAGTGTGGAAACTGAACAACTCTTTCCTCAATTATAACTTGTTCAAGGAAGAAATAAAGAAAGAAATTAAAGACTCCCTGGAATTTAATGAAAATGTTGATGCATCATACCCAAACTTATGGGACACAATGAAAGAAGTGCTAAGAGGAAAGTTCATAGCACTAAGTGCCCTGGTAAAGAAACTGGGGAGATCTTACACTAAAAACTTCACCACCCACCTGAGAGCTCTAGAACAAAAAGAAGCAAGCTCACCCAAGAGGAGTAGAAGGCAAGAAATAGTCCAACTCTGGGTCGAAATCAACCAAATAGAAACAAAGATACAGAAGAGTCACCAGGGCGAAACCCGCAGATTTCACTCTGATGCTATATGGCGATAATGTGTGTTTAGCTTTTGATCCTAATTGTGGTTGAGGCATCCATTGGAGGTCTGGGAGTGTAGTCCTGGAGGAGAGTAGAATCAGAATGTATACTACGATTTCACATGCATTTCCTCATAGGATCCACATAAGAGTCCAGATGGATAGTTTATCATTATCCTTAAATGCTGAAAAAGCATTTGACAAAATACAACACTCCTTTGTGTTAAAAGTTGGAGATATCAGGAACTCAAGGCCCATACACAAACATAACTAAAGCAGTTTACTGTAAACCAACAGTCAATATCAAACTAAATGGAGATATACTTGAAGCAATCCCACTGAAATTGGGGACAAGGCAAAGATGCCCACTCTTCCCATATCTATTCAATATAGTACTTGAAGTGTTAGCTAGAACAATAAAACAACAAAAGAGATCAAGGGGATACAGATTTGTAAAGAAGAAATAAAGGTATCACTATTTGCGAATGATATGAGAGTATAGATAAGTGACCCCAAAACTCTTCCAGAGAACTTTTTCAGCTGATAAACAACTTCAGTAAAGTGGCGGGACATAAAGTTAACTCAAACAAATCAGTAGTATTCCTTTATACAAAGGATAAACAGGCTTTGAAAGAAATTAGGGAAACAGCTCCCTTCACAATAGCCACAAATAATATAAAATATCTTGGGGTAACTCTAACAAAACAAGTGAAAGACCTGTATGACAGTAACTTCAAGTCTCTCAAGAAAGAAATGGAAGAAGATATCAGAGAATGGAGAGATCTCTCATGCTCATGGATTGGCAGAATAAATATAGTAAAAATTGCCATCCTACCAAAGGAAATCTATAGATTCAATTCAATCCCCATCATAATCCCAACACAATTCTTCAAAGACATGGAAAGTACAATGCTCAAATTCATCTAGAAAGACTAAAAAATCCAGAATAGTGAAATAATTCTTAACAATAAAAGAACAGCTAGGGAAATCACCATCACTGACCTCAAGCTTTACTACAGAGCAATAGTGATAAAAACTGTATGGTATTGGTACAGAGACAGGCATGTTGATCAATGGAATATAATTGAAGATCCAGAAATAAAACCACACATTTATGGTTACTTGATCTTTGACAAAGACGCCAAAAATAGACAATGGAAAAAAAGAAAGCATCTCCGATAAATGGTGCTGGTCTACCTGGCTGTCTGTATGTAGAAGAATGAAAATAGATCCATATTTGTCACCTTGTACAAAGCTCAAAAGTGGATCAAGGACCTCAACATAAAACCAGATACACTGAATCTAATAGGAGAGAAAGTGAGAAAGAGCCTTGAACTCATTGGCACGGGGGAAATTTCCTAAACAGAACTCGAATGGCTCAGGCTCTAAGAGCAAGAATTGATAAATGGGACCTCATGAAACTGGAAAGCTTCTATAAGGCAAAGGATATAGTCAATAAGACAAATTGGCAACCTATAGATTGGGACAAAATCTTCACTAACCCCACATCTGATAGAGAGCTAATATCCAAAATATATAAAGAACCCAAGAAGTTAAACACCAAAAAACCAAACAACCCAATAAAAAATAGTGTTTAGAGCTAAACTGAGAATTCACAAGTTAGGAATCTGGAATGTCTGAGAAGCTCCTAAAGAAATGTTCAAATTCGTTAGTTATCAGAGAAATGCAAATTAAATTGACCCTGGATTCCACCTTATACCAATCAGAGTGGCTAAGATCAAAACCTCAGGTGACAACACATGTTGGAGAGGATGTGGAGAAAGAGGAACACTCCTCCATTGCTGGTGGGATTGCAAACTGGTACAATAACTCTGGAAAACAATCTGGAGGTTCCACAGAAAATTGGAAATAGATCTACCTGAAGACCTAGCTATATCACTCTTAGGAATATACCCAAAAGATGCCCCACCATGCCACAGGGGCAGGTGTTCCAGTATGTTCATCATGGCCTTATTTGTGATAGCCAGAAGCTGGAAACATCCTAGATGTTCCACAACAGAAGAATGGATACAGAAAATGTGGTTCATCTACACAGTGGAATACTACTCAGCTATTAAGAGTGAGGAAATCCTGAACTTTGTATGCAAATGGATAGAACTAGAAAATATTATGCTGAGTGAGGTAACTCAGACCCAAAAGAACGTGTGAAAAAAAAAGTACATAATATCCAAGATACAGTCCACAGAACTCAAAAAGGTCAACAAGTTGAAGTGCCCAAGTGAAGATGCCTCAGTCCCACTTGGAAGAGAGAAGAAAGCAATCACAAGTGTGGAGGGAGGGAGGAATGTGGGAGGGAAAGTGGACAGGAGTGGGGATTGGGAGGGAGAGGGGAATCAGATCTAGTGTTGAGAGAGGGAAAAGGGTTGAAATCCTGAGGGCCAGCAGAAAGAATGGAAACAGGCAACCTCGGGAAATAGGAGGTTGGGGGGACTCTCCAGAATCCACCAGAGACCTGGGAGGTGACTCTCAGGATTCAAAGGGAGGGACTTAGATGAAATGCCCGACAGTAGGGAGAGGGAACTTATAGAGCCACCTCCAGCTAGAAGACAGGACATCAAGTGGGAGGGGCATCCCACAGTCACAGCTCTGAACCATAATTGTTCCTGTATGAAAGAATTACAGGGATGGACATGGAGAGGAGCCTGAAGAAAAGAAGGTACAGCGACAGGCCCAAAGTGAGATCCAGCTCAAGGGGAGGTCCCAAGGCCTGACACTATTACTGAGGCTATGGAGAGCCCACAAAAAGGACCTATCATGATTACCCTCCAAAAGACCCAGCAAGCAGCTGAAAGAATCAGATGTAGATATATGCACCCAGCCAATATACAGAAGCAGCTGATCCTTGTTGTTGAATTATTGAAGGCTGAAAGAAGCTGAGGAGAAGGGCAATCTTGTAGGAGGACCAGCAGTCTCAATCAATATGGACTCCCGAGATCTCTCAAACACTGGATCACCAAACAGATAGCATACACCAGCTGATATGAGGGCCCCAACACACATACAGTAGAGGACTTCCGGATCTGTGTTCATTCAGAGATGATGCACCCAACCCTCAAGAGACTGGAGGCCCCAGGGAGTTTAGAGGTCAGGTGGAGTGGGGGATGTGGACATCCATGTGGAGACAAGGGGTGGGGAGAAGGTATAGGATGTGGAACAGTTGGAGAGTGGATTGGGGGGGGATAAAATTTGGAGCATCAAAAATAAATTAATTTAATATTTTTTAAAAAAATGTAAACATTCTCAATAAAATACTGGCAAACTGAAAAAAAATAGATAATGAAATTTATTGACAAGTGTGGGCTCTGCTCTAAACAAGACATTTATAACCCTCCCTCTAATGTTCAGGGAACATTGCAGAAAAACAGGTGTCAAGTATTTAAGAGCTGAAATGTAGAGTACAGGACTATAAAATGCCATTCTTTAGACTTGATAAATTATTGCAAGCAACATAGCTCACAATGGCTGTGGTGGGGCCACACAAGATTGATGCTACTAACAATCAGCTGTGGAATGGGGAGGCTATCTTAGCATCCTAGCCCCTACTGTTCAGCTATTGGCTATTGGCAGATACTGAGAGAGTGAGAATAACTGTTTTCAGTTGTATACCCACCGCTGAGCCCATCAGTGACATCCAACTGATGTCTCCAAAGTCATGGTCTAAGAGATGGCCCCTGTCATACACAGTGGGTCACAAAACAAAACAAATAGATATAAATGTGTGAGAGAGATTTGTGGGGAGAAGATTGGTACAGGTGTGGTAGAGAGATGGGGGGGTGAGGATTGAGTGTGGTCAGTATGCATTGTATATATGTGTAGAATTCTCTAAGAACAAATTTAATTAATTAAAAAAACAATAACTCAAATAGCAATATGAATTCTAGAAAATGAAATTATATTTAAGCTAAGTTAATCTATGCGAATTGAATTGATATTTAAATTGTTTTCTTTATATGAATTTCATTATAATTATCCAAAACATCTCATTATGCAGGGTATTAAATAATTCATGAATAAAGCTGAAATGCCAACATTAGTAGCATGGCTGTGCAGAAGGAAGATTTTGGGCTTAAACTCAGAAATGATTGTTCTTCGTGAAGACTGACTATTATAAGTATCTTAAGTATCTGAGAAAGATGACATTTTAGGTATAGAGCAAGTGATAAATTAGCTACCAAAGGAAGATTTCTGAATGGGGGAGTTTGGGTGAGCACATTAAGAGCTTCTACACTCACTAAGACCCATTTTTCATTTCTAGCTGGCTTAGTTGGCCCATTTTGATCATGCTCTATTGGTCTTGGTATTTTTAAAGCTGCATGTTAACCTTATGCTACCCAAGGCAGTAGTGGCTGCCTCTACACTCTCTACTCTAGGTTTTTTGATATGCCTGAGACATCTGGATTTTTCTATTTATTATGATCACAAGTACAGGCATTTGATTGGTCACTGTAAGCAGACTGATATAGTTGAAGCTCTACAGATCTGTGAATGGGCCCCCAAACACTATAGAAATGTATACAAAGTTCATAAGATCAACATGTCTAGGTCTCTGCCCTGTTGCTATGAGCATTATCTTCATCATGATCATGATCATCAGACAATCATCTACATGACCCCTTATCTTTACTTAGGACACTCATGCGGTACATTAACTTTTTTTTTTTTTTTTATAATTAAAACGGTTCACAACCAAATATATCCAGGTTAGCAGAGAAGCAATGTTCTTGTCTCTGCTCTCATGAATTAATAACGAGCTCTGAGGGTTCTCATTGTACTGATGCAGTGCTTGCTTGCTGCAAAGCATTCTTGGAAAACTCGTTGGCAATGTGGAAAATCCATTTTCAAGCCCTATTTTCTTCTGTGTTGTATCTGTAACTGTTGAATGGTTTTAATGTTGTAAACAGAAGGATATGCCTATCAGGGATCTTGTGTTTTAATTGTTGGCGACCCATTCATCTGGTTGCGGGCTGGAGAAGGGAAGAATCCTTTCTCCACAGTGTTATCTTTGGGTTCCAGAGGTCTCTGTAATATAATAAAATGGACAAGCTCTTCTAGAGGTATTTCCTTGGGAGAGATCCTGCTGCTCCTTTGAGTTGTAATAGCCAAGGATTTTCTGAGTCAACTCTGGTTGAACCTGGGTGATATAACTCTCGATCCTTTCCTGCCATAGTGCCAGGAAGTCTCCAGGAGAGCTATGTAAGAAGAGGTTACGGAGCACGTGATCTCAAGGTTCGTCCACTTCACTTTGAGTCCCTAGATAACATGTCCTGGAAGTCCTTTCTCCCCTCTCGGTCACACCCAGATTTACATTCTGTTACAAGAGAAAAGACATCGCGTCTAAGAGTCAAAACAGATAAATCATATAACAAGAATAAGAAAAATGAAAATATAACAATGATGCCTAAAGAATATAGGAGGCAAGTTGTTTTTAGTTTTGTTTTTTTTTTTTTTTTTTTTTTTTTTTTTTTTTGTTTTTTTTTGATGAGAATACTGAAACCCAAGGGACTGAGTGGCTTACTCAAGAGAACAGAGCAGAGGTGGAGATACAACCCTGTCCTTTTGATTCCCAAAAAGGAGCAAAATCAACATTATCTTGGTTGTCTTTAGTTGGGATAAGCACATCAGTTGGGTGAGGCACTGAGTAGATAGATTTTGACACCAGTGTCTACATCAAGAACAAGCCTAGGTTCTGACAAAATCCACACAGGTTGGGCCAGCAAGATGGCTTAGCATGTAAAGGCATTTGCTGCTAAGCCCAATAATCACAGTTTAATCCCTGGGACCTTTATTTTAGAAGGAGGCACACTCACACACTCATGCATGCACACACTAAATCAATGTAATGAAACTGTCTTTGAGAATCCATTCAGGTCATCTGCTGTAGCTACACTTCTCAGATCTCCCTGGTCTGATGCTGTCTACATTGTTGTTGGTTTTTCCTTCTACCAAGCATAAGGCCAGGATAAAAGTTTCTGCGACATTTACACATTGATGAACCCCCCCTTTCTTCTCAGCACTGTCCTTCATCGGAATAAGAAGGCAGGAATGAACCTACTCCAAGGGCTCAGGTCTTGGTAGGCACTGGCCCATTGTAGACTCTTGATTAATGTTTGTTGTATGTACAGAGATGGGTCTCCAGCAGCCACATTTATCAGAGTAATTGCCAATTCACCACTCCCTCAGAAGGCAGCAGGGCCACACCAGAACGACCTGAGAGGTTTCCCTAAGCAGAGAGTAGCACTTTATCAGATTAGCAGCAACCATTTGCCTTGTAGGGAAGCAATTTGTAAGCTGGCGATTGAGTCATCAGGAAACCTGGCCTGAAAAGCAAGGGCAAATGAAGCCAGAAGGATCACTGTATTGGCTCCTTTAGCACACTTGCTGCAAAATGCATAGGATGTGCCAGTTTGTAAGAAAGGAGAAACAAGAAGACATAAATAGAAAGAGAGAGAAAGAGGCAAGTCTCAGTATTGATGACGCTTCTTATATGAGTTGAGGAACTAGCTGCTTCTGGGACCATGCCCCTCTCATTGAGTGCATAGGGTGACAAGATGTCTGCTGTTTGAGGAGACTTAGCAGAGAGCCCCTGTTTCTAGAAAAGCCAAAGGAATCCTCTCTGAATTGGCTAAGGACATGGTCTTGCTTTCAGAATACCGACTTTGCCGGGCATGGTGGTGCTTGCCTTTAATCCCAGCACTCGAGAGGCAGAGTCAGGCGGATTTCTGAGTTCGAGGCCAGCCCGGTCTACAGAGTGAGTTCCAGGACAGCCAGGTCTATACAGAGAAACCCTGTCTCGAAAAACCAAAACAAGAACAAAAGCAAAAAAANAAAAAAAAAAAAAAAAAAAAAAAAAAAAAAAAATACCGACTCAATCTCTGGCTGACAAACCCTGATCCGGCCTGCTTGCGTGTGTGGTTCTGTTCAAGTTGGACCTTAGTGCTTGCTGCTCCTGATCTTATCCATAGCAAGAAAATGGCCCGTGGCTTTTAAAACATAGAAGTCTGAGAGCCTCCCATAGGCCTACTGAGCTCTAGGTGGGCATTGAAGAGGTAGACGGTGTTAGCAAGAGCAGAGTCCCTATTATCATCTCTGCGGTCTTGTGGCTTGGTTCCCAGTCTGCTGCTGCTGCTGCAGAAAGTCTCACCCATGTCTTCCCTGGGCAGCAGCTAGTCTTTCTTGGTCTGACTCACTTTTATCTGTTCCTCTGCTTCTCCAGTTCTCACATGGCTTCCAGCTTCTTTTACCATTTAAGATCTCCCCAGGGAGAGCAGCTACATCGGCAGGAACTTGAGTGAACAGTAAGAGCAGCTTTCCAGAGATCTGTGTTGAAAGA
Source organism: Mus pahari (assembly GCF_900095145.1). NCBI lineage: Eukaryota > Metazoa > Chordata > Mammalia > Rodentia > Muridae > Mus > Mus pahari. The sequence goes on along the minus strand of NC_034602.1, from coordinate 37,781,122 downwards.
GATTTTCAAATCCATTGCACATTGGCAATTTCATTTTCAAAGAATTGTTTAGCTCTGATGAATTAAAAAACCTCATCTCTCCTTTCATTTCTGCAGTAATAGAAGACCACTGCATTCTAGGACTGTGCTGGATAGCTGCAAGTCAACCTGGCACAAGCTAGAGTTTATCTGAAAGAGGGACTTGCTACTGAGACAATGTTTCCTTAAGATCTGGCTGTAGGGCATTTTCTTAGTGATTGATGGGGGAGGTCCCAGCCCAGCTGGGTGGGGTTACCCTTGGGCTGGTGGTTCTGTGTTCTAGCCTGAGTGAGGTAACTCAATCTCAAAAGAACATACATGGTATGCACTCACTGATAAGTGGATATGAACCCAGAAGCTTGGAATACCCCAGATACAATTCACAGACCAAATGAAGCTCGGTGAGAAGGAAGACCAAAGTATAGATGCGTTGGTCCTTCTTAGAAGGGGGAACAAAATACCCATGGGAGGAGATACAGAGACAAAGTGTGGAGCAGAGACGGAAGGAAAGACCATCCAGAGACTACTCTACCTGAGGATCCATCTCATATACAGTCACCAAAGCCAGACACTATTGTGGATGCCAACAAGTGTTTGCTGACAGGAGCCTGATGTAGCTACCTCCTGAAAGACTCAGCCAGTGCCTGACAAATACAGAGGCAGATGCTTTCAGCCACCCACTGGACTGAGCAAAGGTCCCCAGTGAAGAAGCCAGAGAAAGGACCAAAGAAGCTGAAGGAGCTTGCAGATAGGAAGAACAATATGAACCAGCCAGTACCCTCAGAGCTCCCAACCGAAGAGTACAAATGGAGGGACCCATGGCTCCAGCTGCATATGTATCAGAAGATGGCCTTGTTGGACATCAATGGGAGGAGAGGCCCTTGGTCCTGAGAAGGCTCGATGCCCCAGTGTAGGCGAATCCCAAGATAAGGAAGCAAGGAGTGGGTGAGTTGGAGAGCAGGGGGAGGGGGGATGGGAGAGAGGGCTTTCAGAGGGGAAACCAATAAAGGGGATAACATTTAAAACGTAAATAAAGAAAATATCTAATTAAAAAGAAGAAGAAGAAAGCAGGCTGAGCAAACCATGGGGAGCAAGCTAATAAGCAGTATCCCTCCATGGCCTCTGCATTCACGTCTGTGTCCAGGTTCCTTCTCTATCTTGAGTTCCTCTTCTGACTTCCTTAGATGATCAACCATGAATCTTTTCCTCCCCAAGTTGCTTTTGGTCAGGGTGTTTCATTGGAGCAATAGAAGCCCTAACTAGGACAAGGGCTTGGCACCTTAATCTGTCCTGAAGAAAAGAAGGGACAAAACCTTTGTTTAGTTACAGATCCCCTAAAGAGCTCTTACATCATAATTCATGTTCGATATCTTTCTACAAGAGGCCCTCCAGAGCCACCATTTTATTGATATGTAGACACTATGCTAATTATAAATAATAATAAATATTGAATAAACTCCATAGTTCTTAAGTATATTTGATGGTAATAAGAATGTAGTGATACAAAACTGCATTATGTGTGTTTGTGTATGTATGTATGTATGTATGCATGCATGTGTATGTGCAGTTTCATTTAATACTTCCATTACCTCATAAATTGATTATTACTGTTCTGTCTCTATTTTATAAGTTGTAAAGCAGGATAGGAAAGATTAAGCGATCATCTTGATAGCAGTTCTTATTTATTACGTGTGGACACATAAGCCTGCTCCAAGAAGTGATCTGCATGTAGCAATTGAATCCTGCTTGCAATGCCTTTAAACATGTTTTTAAAGATTTATGTATGTATGTAAGTATGTATGTATATATGTATTTATTTATTTATTTATTTATTTATTTATTTATTTATTTATAATAAGTACTCTGTAGCTGTCTTCAAAACACACCAGAAGAGGGCATCAGATCTCATTACAGATGGTTGTGAGCCACCATGTGGTTGCTGGAATTTGAACTCAGGACCTCTGGAAGAGCAGTCAGTGAGCCATCTCTCAAGCCCCTACAATGCCTTTTCTAGGGAAGACTTAATATTAAGTGAATTGTCTGAGGACACATAGTCTCTAGTTGAGGTTGATTTCACCACTCTTATCAACTGTCATGGAGAAAACACAAACATTTCTACAGCAGATCAGTCTCCCCTGTAAAAGTACATGGGAGATTTCACACACCCAGCATTAAACATACAAACACATTTGTCGTATTTGGGTCCTAGACAGATAGGAAGCTCTGCAAGATGAAGGGAAAAGTTGATTTTATGTCTGTTTCCCAAGTATAAACACTTGGCAGCCTGGGGCTTAGCAAGTGTTATTAGACATATAAGTGAATGAACATAAAATAATTTTGTTGCTCTGTCATTGACTGATTTTGTGATCTTGGCAGTAATTTGGTCTCCCTGTTTTGCTTCCTTCACACAAGATGCTGAAAAAAGAATAGAAGTATAGAATCAGTCTTTATCACTGAGACTGCCCTCGATGCTGGCTGTATTAGATGCTGGTTGTATTAGGGGGGATGTTGAATATTGAACCACTGCCTCAGGCAATTCAAAGGGCTGGGAGAAAAATGTACAACTTGGTCCTATATATTCAGGGTAATTTCCCCTGAACATCAAGCCTTAGCAGGAATCACCTGCATAGTTCAAGACATTATTAACCAAGCAAGACGTAGAAGGAGTGATAGGTGTCCCTAGTTGATGGACTTTTTCCATCCCAGGATCTTTCCCTCCTCCATTAGGTCTGTGACAGCTTGGCTCCCTGGCAATGGGGCCTTTGCAGTTGGAATCAGGCTGTTCCCAGTAGACATGAAATTGTCAGGAAGTTGTTCTGAGTTGTTTGAGCAGGCCCAATAAAATTACACGAGCACTTAAAATCAGTAGAGGAAGAGTCAGAGAGAGAAGTGGGGGGCAGGGTAGAACAGCTATTGATGTTCACCTAACAGTGGACTGATTCCATCACGTAAAGAACTGAAAACACTGAACACTAAGACATCAGATAATCAGATTTAAAAAATGGGCAGATGAGCAGAATAGATTTTTTTTTCAAGTAAAGAAATACAAATGGTCTGTAAGTAAATCCTTAGTCATTAAGGAAATGCAAATCCAAACTACTTTAAGAGGGAGGGGCTTACCAGGTCTTTCTCCTCCGTGGAACTATTGGCAGTTAAAAGCTGATAGGAGGGAAAGTCAGTTTGCAGCATGGTAGTGGCAGCTCCTAGGTTTGCCATGCTGCATTGATGGCTATGGACATTTAACAGCCCAAACTGGACTCAGTGGGAAGTTTCCGAAAGAAAACCTGAAGTTGAGAGAGGGTTGGTGAGAGGTAAATGGAGGAGTGAAAGGGTAGAAATTGCCAAAGAACAGTTAAAAATCACCACACTAAGATTCCATCTTACCCCGGTCACAAAGATTATCATCAAAAAGAAACAAGTAGTAAATTCTGCTAAGGATGGGGGTGGGGAGGAACTTAGATACTGTCAGAATGTAAATCAGTACAGTGCCATGGAAATCAGTATGGAAGCTTTTCAGAAAACTAAAAGTAGAAGTACCATATGATCCAGCTATAACCGTTCTGCGTGTGTATCCGAGTCCGCTTACTTTAGTGACACTTGAATACTCACATTCCTTGTGGTGTTATTCACAAGAACCAAGCTATGGACTCAGTCTTGGTGTCCACCAGTAAATGAATGGATAAAGAAAATGTAAATATATACCCTTGGTTTTACTCCACTGCAGAGAAGAATGTTTTCACAAAGACAAGGATTGTATTTTTTTCCCCTTATATATATGAAAGTGTGGCATGCGGTAAGGACAAGAAGATAAGGGGCGGAGGCTACCAGGGAAGAGAAGAGAGGAATGTAAGAATTTATGTAGTACTATGCCCACATACAAGTACCCATGCTTGCAGGTACATGAGTGTAGTACTATCCACTGGAGAATGGGCACCCTTCCAGTGGCCATACCCAAGAGGAAAACTGACTACTCATCAACTACCAATAGAGTAAGTATGGCCAACAGTATTATGTAACATATAGAAATGTCATACTATATGGAAATGTATAGAAACATATAGAGATGAAGCCCTCTACTTATGCAACATAAAAGTTTTTAAAAATGTAGTAGAAGAGAAATAGTTGAAAGCAATTGGAGATATATATATATATATATATATATATATATATATATATATATATATATATATATAGCATTGTGACCCTCTGTGTGCTGGCTTAAAAGATGAAGACAAGGACCATGAGCCAAACATGCAGACAGCCCTTAGGGCTGAACACAGCCACTGGGTGACAGGCAGCAAGGGACCAGGAAGTCTATAATAACTGCATGCAAGGAAAAATTTCTAATACCATGAGTGCCTATAGACAAAAAGCCTTCTCTTGTCTCCAAGAAGGAATGAAATCCAGGAGGTGCCTTAACTTCAGCCTTGTGAGACCTGTAGTACAGCAACCATCTAATCTACCAGATTTCAGAACTCTAATGCTTGTGACATAATAAGCTTGTTTTGGGAGCTCAGGCCCCCTACCAAAGCAGGAACATCTTTTAGTGCCTCAACAATGAGTGTACTTGGGTACTCTAATGTAAATAAGACAAAGGAGACGCCAAGGAACCTAGTGCTTATTGAGTCAGGTACGGACAGCACCCATTGGTTCTAGTAACAAAGGCAGATGTTTGGACTTTGAAACTGAGGTGGAGTAGCAGCAGGTGGCATCCTTTCTCAGAGGGAAACACTTCTCTGAATTTTGTTATTTAATCACAATAAAGCACAGAAACATTTTAAAAGATTTATTTCTATTTTGTGTGTGTGTGTGTGTGTGTGTGTGTGTGTGTGTGTGTGTGTGTGTGCATGTCACATGTGATCAGGTTCCTGAAGAGAATCAGAAACTTTGGAGCCGGAGTTATAGGGAGTTGTGAGACATCTGATATGGGTGCTAGGAACTGAACTAATTTCCTCTGGAAAAGAAGCAAGTGTTCTTAACCACTGAGCTATAACATTTATTTTTAATTAAGCTTGCTTAAAAACTTTTGTTAGGGTGTTAAAATGTTATAATCTCTCTTGGGATTTGCCTTGGTTTTTAAGCCTGACATTTTATTTTCAAGAATACACATTGTTCTATGCCACTGCATTTCTTCCTTGCTCACTACTATTTCATACTAATTTGAATGAGAAAAGGGTGACTGTATTCACCTCCCTCTTGAGGGACATCCCACCTTCCATCTCTAACTCTTATCTTGCTGGTGGGTATCCCACTGCCCCATCCCTGCCTTTTCAGTTAGGAACAAAACTGCTACAAGCATGTCTGCCATCAGGGGAGCACACTGAGGAGTGAGAAACTGGGTGGTTGTTGAAAACTGTTTGGCATTGTGTCCCCCCTTCCCTCTTTAGATCTATCACTTGCTTACTATTCCATCTTGAGTTTTAGACTTCCCATATGGACGCCTTTCTCTTTCCTTGAATCATCTTCGGAGAGTTATTTTAATGACGATCGTCACACTTTCCCATCTCTGCTACGAAAATGTTGGCAGCCATCACCTTCCCCTGATTAAAATGTGAAAAATTCCGCTTTGAGGGAAATTGGTAACTTTAAAGATAGAACTCATAGATGATGATATTTGGGGGTTCTCTCTTTCAAAGGATTTGGGTCTTTGCTGTTTGCCTTAACATGGGTTCCTCAAGACCCAGAGTACAGAACACTCAACATTGACTGCCTTAACCGAGTACATGTTCAGACATTGATTAAAAAGGGAGAAGTGAACCAAATATCAGAGAGGCGTGTGATTCTGGAACATATGTGGAGGGAGGCTAAGAACATTTCCTTGGAACATGAGAACAAAAGCTAGGTTGTTCTCACACAGAAAGACAGTACAACAGCTGCTGGGGAGAAGCAGGAGAATTGAGCCTTGCTATCCATTTCCCTTCCTTTTGGTCACTTCGTTGGCATCTGCCCTTAGTAGGAAGGATTGACTTTGGATTTGCCCATGTGACTTGCCTGGACAAGAGCATGTGGGTCAAAGTGACAACGGACACGTATAAGACAAGGTTTAAGAGGTTTTATATATCTGATTTCCCTCTTCAGCCTCTAGTGCCATACAGAGATGATATTCCTGATAGCTGGATAGTCCTAGGAAAAGAATGAGTACAGGTGAACCAGAGCCGAACCTGATAATCTCTTATGACAACAAGATTATACTGGAGAGATATCAAAGTGTTTTTAATTCCTGATGGCCAAGAGAGGAAGTATGTGATGATTTAGTTGTAGTGTTTCTCAGTTTTAATATCAAATATTTTTTAATCAAAATTAATATACAATAGAAGAATAGGATCCAAAATTTATGTGTGTGTGTGGTGCATATAGGTTTATGTGCACATGTATATGTGTGTGTGTGTGTGTGTGTGTGTGTGCTTGTATGTGTGTGGTTTGCTTATAAGGGTCAAGTGCTTCTATTTCAAAGTAGAACGTGTAGAAGAAGCTAATGGTTGCCTAGAAATGTACAATCTTTTTTTTTTCTATAGTAAGAGAATTGTAGCTGACACTAAAGTTTCCAAGAACAATGGTCAATATTCCCACCTTCCTTACAGCTAGGTGGTACCATGAATGACACCAAGTTCTAGGCAATGAGATAGAAATTGAATTGATATATGCATAATCTGGAATATATGCATGTATATGTACACACACGCACACACACACACACACAGACACACACACTTTTTCTGGGCCACATTCTGACAAAGAAGCTATGAACTCTTCCTGTTCCATTCTCCCCACCACATGGGATGAAATGAACATGGAGTGACAACTGATCTTCCCCCAGGTGACTAAAGGCATCTAAACCAATGGATGTCTGGCCATTCATAAAAAAAGCTAATGTTCTACTTAAAGGCCATGCCATTTTTGTCTCTGTCATAGTATCTAAACCCATGTCCCAACCCAGAAGCTGAAAGTAATGTTTGCAGTTGGACAAATCAACAAGGAATGGTTACAGATGTTATTGAGAAGTATTGAAGAATAGTTAAAAGGCTTGAAAAATTTTGCCAATGGGAATGGAGGAAGGGACCACTATTTTTCCCATTAAATACTGCACAGACATTGTTTCTGTTAAAATTACATTAAAATAAGTCACAGGCATGCTCACACAAATTTATAATTTGTGATTAGCATTGCCTAGAATGAAATGTTGCCGCACTGGAGGTTGCGATTTAAGGCACAAGAGGAAGCACTGAGATTATCAAGGTTTTATTTCAAACTGTACAACTGCTGACAAAAGTTTGATCAACGACATCATTCTCATATTTGTAATCCCAAAGCATAAATATGTTATCAGACAAGAGGAAGGCTGAAAAACAACCAAACTATTACATGACAGTCAAGATGTTTGGAAAAAATAAAAAGGTTTTGATGCAATCATGGGTCACCAGTTGTACCATTTCAGAAGTAAATGAATCACTGACTGCCAGAGACTCTGCGAGGCTGCAAACTTTTCCTATCTAAAGTGTGATCATGATTTTAAAAACATATATATGTGACCCACTTGTGACATGGAATGAAAAATGCTGCATTAGTCTCAACAGCATCGGGAGGGATAAGAATGGTAACAAGGCACTTTGCTGATGTTAGTCTTTGGAAACACAATTCTACCACCCCAGCCTCCTCGTGTCTCACTTTTACCTACAAACACTCCTAATGGCTCTCCTGCTTTTTATGAGCTGGTGGCCAATCAGAGTGTTTAGGAGTTAAAATGATCAAGGCAATGGGAAATGAAATGAACTGCATTCATCAGAGAAAAAGAAACTGAGACTCTAGAGAGATCAGACTTGGAAGGGTCCCTAGGTGCTGTCTTCCCGAGGTAGTCTCAATTCTGTGAAGTCAAGTGATGGTTGTTAATAGTCTAAAGGCACTCAGCGACTCCCATGTACTCTCAGATGACAGGCCTGAAGCAGAGGTCACAGAAAAAGACAGGGGAAAATTGGAAGTGAAAATGCTCCAGTTTTTCTCATCTGCTTGGTATGGATCCCTGGTGTAGGGAAACAAGTCTAAACTGAGGCAGAGCTTGGTACAAGAGGATGAAAACAGAGAGATTTAATTTTGATTAAGTCAAATGGGACTTTGAAATACTCAGAAGCAAGACACAGAGCTCGGTGAATGTACTTTCATAACTGAATGGTGATCCAAAAGTGCTTGAAGTTTGGCTCCAGGGCAAGCATGGGGCCCAAGTAGGAAGCAGGGTCTGATACAGGAAACCGTTATAGGCCAAGGTCAAACTAACATGCAACTGCACTCCTTCAGTTCCCCTGACCCTCAATTCTAAAGGTCCTGAGAGTCTTTACCTGTGAGCCTTTGGGAGCATCGTGTAAGATTGATGTTGACAGATGAGAGGGACTAAAAGAAGAGAGAGTAACAGAGAGTGGGGTGACACCCTGCGTGGCACAGTGCAAAGGATGACCAGCAGTCATGCACTTACCTTCTCCTGTAAGCGCAAAGCTTAGGAGACACATTTGACTGTAGCTGTTGTAGGAGGGAGAATCATTCTTCTTCGAAGGCGTGGCCACTGATAGGTTTCCTTACTCCAGCTGGTGGCCAAACCCATGCAAATATGGGCAGCACTAATTGAACCTAATGAGTTATAAAAAATAAATAAATAAAAAACAAGACATCAAAGGAGGGGATGTGTTGGGGGTGGTATGGGGCATGTTGGAGGGGCAAAGTGGAAACTGGGTATGAACATGTTTCATTATATACATGTATGAAACACTCAAGAACAAGAAATTTCTTTTTAAAAAGAAAGAAAATAATGGAATGTGACATTTTCCCCTTAGAAATGAGAATGAAAATTGACTGCAAGTTCAGGCTCAGAGGACATGCCATTTGGAGAATGGATTGAGATGAAGGAACCCACATCTAGAATGGAAGGAGTGGCCAGAGGTAGAAGGAAAGTTGGGAAGGGCAATGCCCTGGAAGTTAGGGGGAGGCAGGACTGTGGGGAAGAGCTTTTGTCCGTGTCTGATGGAGTAGTCAAAAGCAAAGGCTAGACTGTCCTCTGGATTTAGCAAAAAAATAAAATCATGTGAGACCCTGGGAAGACAATGACAAGATGCTCTGAGGCCACAAACATAATATGGAAGATGTACACATGGGTACAGTCAAGATCCTACATGTGTGATGGGAGGCACGAATGCCTCTCAAAGCTATGTGGAAGGATCAATAGACAGGAAGGGGTTGCATAGAAGCAAGAGGGCTGTGGGTGATGGTGTAAAATCCTTGGAGAGATAGAATCAAACTGGTCTAGGAGTCACCTGGGAGGACTTGACATTCCAAAAAGGGATCTCTCTTCCTGGAACAGGAAATGGGAAAGGAGTAGGGGTGGGGCATCTATAACATAGTTAGTACTTATTTGAAAAGCTGATTCACTTGGAACTCATAAGTAAAGAGATGATATTAATATCCAAGTAACTGTTCTGTGCTTACATCTGCTCTGCACAGAATTCCAGTGAATGCAGTATAGAATTTAGATGGCACAGTTTGAATGGGAGATGTTTCAAAGGTCTTTAGAGGTCAGTCAAGTGGTAGGATCAGAAGATGTCTGAGGATCAGGGAAATGTCATCCTGGCAGAGAAATCACCATCCTTAAGTTCTGCTCTGGAGTAACAGACACATACGATACAACAAATGGTTTTCATAGGACACAAACTTTAGAAGTGATGGACTATGAACTGAATTTATATGTGGATGGACTTTTAATCAGGATGCTAGAACAAGTGGTTAAGCCTAGCCAAGGTTCCACAGAGGGCTTAGGTCCTTATAAATCTTTCATTCAAAAGTATTGAGTTTTTTATCATGTGCCAACTACCATGCTAGATTCTGGCCACATGATTTGAACAGGCAATTAGCCTGGAATCAAGTGTGGGAAATAAGCATATAAAAAAGATACTTAGATCACAACCAGCTGCACTTGGCAGTGCGTGCACTATTCTAGAAGATAGCCACAGCATTACTGAAATATTAATGTGTCCTATTTATTTATTCATACATTTCATCACAAACACAATTAAGAATTTCATTCTTCTCAGATAGAGTAGCCTTTTCAGCCTTATGATTGAGCTTTTTTAGAGAAATCCACAGTTACTATCCTAAGCTAACATCAAGTTTTAAAAATCCGAAGCCAAGTTGTGTCAGAGTTTCCATTTTGATGCTGGGAGAGGATCAGAAAGAACACAGGTGCACTGTATTTGCAATAATTCTCAGAGCTAAAAAGAGATGGGGGTAATTGATGCCTAGAGCTGCACGGAGGTTGGCTAAACACTCCCTAACTACCTGTCACCCATTTGTGTCAATATTTATAAGCCAACAGATGCAGCTTCAAAGGATGCCTGCATACATATTGGCTAAAGCAACTGGGAGAAGCCAGGCTTGTATTAGTAGTCTCACATTAGTTACCTTTCTGTTGCTGTGATAGAATACCCTGATGAGAGCAACCAAAAGAGAAGATTTATTTTGGTTTCCAGTTCCAGCAGGCTACAATCCATCATGAAGGAGAAGGCGTGACCAGCAAAAGCATGAATCCAGCAAGCTAGTCAGAAAAGCAGAGAGCAAATAGGAAATAGGGCAAGGCTATAAATCCTCAAAGCCCACCTCCTTTTTGAGGTACTTCCTCCAGCAAGGCTACACTTCCTTAAAGACTCCATAACCTTCCCAAACAGTGCTACAAATCGGGGACCAGGTCTTCAAGACCATGAGCTTCTAGAGGGCATTTTTGTAATCAACCATAGCAGCTGTAAGAGGACTTTGTTCAATGTCTCTGTCTAGTGCAATGACCAGGACAGTTGTAGGTGTTGTATACATTGGGGAAATAGAGAACTCTAACCTAGGTTGGTGTATGGGAGAAGGAAGGAAGAGGAACAGGTGCAGGAGACATGATGACATGGAGTGAGAAGAGCCAGGTGGATGCAAAGTGAGTTCCATTAGACCTCAAAAGTAAAAATAGACCCAGATGTGTACACCAACATGGTGTGTGTATGTGTGTGTATACACATGAGTGCATACAGAACAGAGATGTGGAAATGAGTGTCAGAGATGAGATGAGAAAAAGACCTGGAGCATGGTGAGACAAGAGCTGGATTGGGATCAAGGGACCAGCAGAAGCTTGTGTCTGGGAACTAGAAAGAGATGCCTGGATCACTTCAGTGAGCTGAGAGTGAAGAGAAATGATTTGGATAAATACCCAAGACCTGGTTTTGAAGGTGATGTGAGATGCTGTATTTAACAGAGAAGAACCATGAACAGAGTGTTGGAGAATAATTACCTCTGTGACTTGGCCCTGTGTGATTAGGTAGACACAGTTGGTAAAGTCCTTCACCTGGTAGTGCTCAGATGCCTCTGCAATTGTAGTGTCATAAGAAGAAGGTGTCACTGCAACCAGTCAAGAAGCTATAGGTTTCATCTCTGACTGACTGACTACCTGAGAGAAGCATAAATTGTATCCATTCAACAAATCTGGTCACTACAGTGCTTAATAAGTACATCTTTCCGTCACAGAGGTGCTTTGGGTACTGGGACACTGTCTCTGTACCCTATTGGAGAGAATTTTGCCTTCATTTTTATTTTCCTGGGACCCATAATCTACTAAATGTGATTAAAACAGGACTTATCTGGAGTTGAAGCTGGTCTCTGAGCTAAACATCCTGTGGACTACATTTCTAGAAAGGAGGAAGGAGCCTTCAGAAAGCTGCCTCGCCAGGGTGGCTGTTCTGTGCTCAGAGTGTGGTATTAGGAATTATCATTTGTCTCCGTTGTGATAATCTGTCTCTTTCTGAAAGCATTTTGGGCTATGCACATTTTACTACTCTTAGAAAGCTGGGATTTTTTTTTTTTTTTAACAAATTCACAAATAGGTTTCTAATTCCATTCTGCTCCTATCACGTCCCAGTAATTCTCACATTATTTCTGGAAGATTAGCAGGCACACAGTTGTAGTGACATAATTAGTATTCACAGGAGATAATGATGTCAAGGGACTTCGTTGCTCTTAGAATCTAAATGAAAAAGTAAGAATAGCAAAAGTTGGATTGGTGATAATTTCTCATCATAAATTGGGTGCTTGTTAAGGAAAAAAGAGAGTCGTAAATGAGATTGGGTAATACAAACACACTGGATAAATCATTTAAAAGAATGTAGATTTAGTTTGTTTTCTGCTTAGCTTCCTACCTATAAGGAAACAGCATTCCCCTTTCTGCCATGAAATAGTTAAGCCTGAGAAGCGCTTCAGGCAATAAAACACTGACTGGAATCTTCCCGACAATGCTTTCCTTCTTTTTTATGACTAATTGAAATGAAAGGCTGGGGGAAGCTTAATGCTAAGGAAACACTGTGTGCCCTGTGCTGTGATTCTGTGAAGGGGAGTCTAGATGGTGGGGGCTCTCTGCCCTGGAATTTTAAGAGACCTAACCAAAGAATCAATATTTCAATTAGGTGCTGTGGTGGGTGGGCTTGTAAGTACTGTTAAGGTAGCTAGAAGATTGCTAGGTATTTTCTTGGGAGGGTTCATTCCTGTGAACTCTCCTTTATTTTCTTTTTCATCGGAGCTTTCAAAGCCCAGCTGCTTTGTCTGCCTTTGAACCACTGAAGGCAACAAAAGAATCAGAAATGTAAATTATGAGTGCTTCCCTAAAGGCTGCTAACAGCTTGTTCCATGGTCGCCATCAGAGAGAGGTAACCATAAGCAACTATTTTCTAGAGCCTAGGGTCTCTGGCCTCTGAGCTGTCAGAATCATCACACCACTTTTTAAAACAATGCTTCAATGTTCACCTGGAGGTGTGGTGGGAAAGGAGACAGTGACTCATTGTGGGTGGCTGCGGCTTGACTGGCCACTGAAAGTTCCAGTGCTGAAGAGTCAAACTGCGAATTTATATATGAACAGCATCTGAAGATGAAATATGTTGGAAGTACTTGGGATTAAATGATTTCATGAGAGTGGAGCCCCATAATAACATTAGTGGCTTTACTAGAGAGAGAGAGAGAGAGAGAGAGAGAGAGAGAGAGAGAGAGAGAGAGAGAGAGAAAGAGAGAACACTAAACAAGAGTATTTACTCTGCCTTTCCATGTGATGCTCTTGATATAAAGAATTGAGAAAATCCCTACCTGATGATGGTGCCATGCTCCAGAATGGTGATATTATTTATTACTGTTTATCATCATCATCATCATTTAAATAAATTGGTCTCAGATGATTTATTATAGTAACAGAAAACATACTGACATGATTCCTTTGACTGGAGTAACCCCTTTCATCTCTTTTACATGAGATTTGGCTTCAAGTGTGGTTGCATTTATCAATCACTAAGTGGCTGATATCAAATGGCCTGTCACAGGCTTCCTCAGAGCAATCACCCCCTACTTATCTACTTCTAGACTCAGTGCTCTTTCTATCACTCTAGGAATAGAAACATTATTTCTCAGCATTTTAAGTACTTCATGTATTTGATATTTGCAGGCCTTTTATCCTCAAAACTGTATGTTGCTGCCATGGTCCCCCAGTGTAAAAAGCCATTGACCTTTTGCTTTGGATATTTCCAAGAGGCTCTGCCAAGTACCTGAAAGAAATGATGCTTCTGTCCTTTTCATCTGTGTTTCTTCTGACAATTGGGATAGTGAAAATATGTGTCACACAATTAGAAGGATCCGAGAGAGATAGCCAAAAATATTGATTCCCACCGGCATTTTTTTTCCCCTGAAGCTCTGTGCTTGCTGCTGCCTCCAGCATTCTGTGGGCCACTGACTTGCATAAACATGCTTTTTGTGTCTGTTTTTTTCTACCGGCTCTTAGGGGACAGGGACTATAGCCCTCTTTCTCAACCATTCATCCTCAGGCCTTAGATCACTGTCTAGCTTGCTAGAACTGCCTAATAGATGGTTTGCTAATCTAGAGTAAGAAGTTCTGTATCAGATCTTTCCCCAGTTGTTTGACTAGCCATTTGATCTTTCAGAAAACATTTTAACTCCTCAGAGCATCCACTTCCTCAAATGCAATTTAATAAGAGTAAGAATGTTACCACAAGTGACTGAGATATTAGATGAAAGCCCACAAAATATTGTCCAAGGGATGAGTGAAGAAAAAAAAAGAACAGGTTATTTGAAAGATTCTGCTTAAGGATTTCCTTAGAATTACATCCAAGGATCAAATTAAACTGTGAGAAAGCCACACAGTTACCACCTATTGCATGGCATCTTGTGGAATTTTCTTCACTGAGTTGTTCTTTCTCTTTGCTATGTATATGCATATGCTTTTGTATGAGCATACCATGTGTAGAAGAAGCCAGAGGACATCAACAGCTGTTATCCTCATGAATAACACCCACCTCCTTTGAGGCATGGAGGTCTCATTAACCTGGAGCTCACCAGTTAAAGTCTGGGCTTGCTGATCTGTGAGTCTTTCTCCACCTCCCCAGTGTTGGGATTATGAGGGCACACCACCACCCCTGTTTGTTTGTTTTTTTTTTTTAACATGGGAAATGGGTGTCAGATCATATGCTCTTGCATGCATGGCAATCTTCGTATGCTCTAGCCGTCTTTCTAGCCTTCATCAAACCATTTTTAATTACATATTTTCAATTATTTCCATGTATATTGAGATATAGTGCCAAAATTATAAATGTCCCACATTCCATTTTCTATACAAATATTAAGAAAGAAGACAGAAGAATTTTTATAACTCCCCATAGTGAATCCACTGAGCATTTAGTACCATAGGCATAGTAAACATTTCTTTAAGGGGTATAGTTGGACAGTTGAGAAGAGCAGAACTCTATTTTCATTTGTCACTTGTGTGCTGTGAAATTTCAAAGACAACCAGGTTCAGTTAGAGAACAGACAGTTCTCATCAACACTAAGGGTATCTGCTCTAGTTGTCTGTTGGGTATAAGCAGTACCTATGCTTAAATATGTAAATTAGATAGCTTCATACAAACTAACCCTTTGAAAACGTCAATCATTTGTGGTTTAAATGGCTAGCATCTGGATCAGTTTCTTATGAACCAGTACAAAATAGAGTGGACCTTAACAGATATCATACTATTAGCAGCTGGGATGAAACCTCTGATAGCCATAAGCTTGAGTGTCTTGGGTTTGGTAAGATGATTTAAGAACATTACGTGTACCCAAGAGTATATGTCTTGCTGAGAGATTGCAACCTACTACACATTCTGAAAGATACACAAGGAGGGTGTTGAAAGTGGGAGCAATGGATGAAAATAAGAATTTCACTGATTTCACGTCGAAGAGATCTAGGTGAACAACCAACCTTCTCCTAGCAGACAGAGATGTGTGGTCAAGTGAGGAGTGTTAAATTCATATTGTCTTGCCTATAAGAGGTATTTTCCCACTGTGTGTGTGTGTGTGTGTGTGTGTGTGTGTGATATAAACATTACTTTTTACTTTCAACAGATCTAGGTGTGATGTGTAGGACGGCCTGGAGAAGGCCGAATTCGGTTACAGACTATATCCCATCAGCTGCGTACTGTAAATAAAATCCAGGACCGCTGCTTCTGTAGAAGCCGTTGCCTTGTGAGTGGGAGGAGGAGCCCACAGTGAAAACAACAGAGGACTTACTGCAGATTTAGATCACCTCACAATTCAGAGGCAGTGTGGTGGAAAGTGACTTATTGCTGGATACAGGGCACACCAGAAGCTTTCTGGAAATTTCAATAATGGCAAGAGCATCCTTAGAGGGACAGAGGCTGAGAAGACAGCTTCCTGGTTGAGGAATGAAATGATGGTATAGTTTCAAAAGGTGCAAAGGGACCAGGATTACATGACAGGGACCAAGGTAAGGAGAGGAGTGGCTTGCAAAGAAGCTAACATCCCAATCGGAGGATTCAGATCTCTAATTGAGAAAGCATTGGCATTAGAATATCTGATTAATTATGTAGACATGAAATGTCCAATGCATTCTGAGAGGCTACATATAAAGAGAAATACATAATCATTCTTACAATTAGGTCATAGATTATTTTCCTTGTTATTAGCTTAAAAATTCTTCTGTACTGGAGATGTATTTTTTTTTTGCAAGCAAAAATTGTTCTGATTATTACATTTTTAATATATGTTCTATTTCTGTGTATCTAATTAATCCCAAACTCCTTGGCATATGGGAAACCAGAAAAACCTGCACTTTCATAGAAAAGAATAACTTCAAACACATTTTTGTTTTTTTAATTACAGTGACATAGTTGCTTGTTCATCTGACAAGGACTTAAAACAGCTAATGTGAAAGTTGACAGCAGATGCTGGGAACATGACCGAAAGGATAGTTTTCAGCAGAAAGCTAAGAAGAAATAATGGCAGAAATTACAACTGTAAAGTCAATGACAAAAAGAAAATAGCTGACTGAATGGGCTCTATGGAAGGATGGGCATGGCAGAGAAGGCATCAGAGAGCTTGAAGACAGATGGGTAGCGATTGTCCGTTGTGAACAATTCGTGATGGGGCGGGGTGCTAAAAGGTATCTTTGAGCTCAAGGAGAGTGTGGAGCTAAAACAGTTGGACTGAGAATTTTCTCATTTTGAGAAGGAAATCAATCCATAGAGTTAAGAAATGTAGGAAATACTAAGCAGCACAAAATAAAAGACAACTCTGCTAAGAAAATATCACAATAACATTGATGAAAACAGAGAGGAAAGAATATGTGAAAGAAACCAGACAAAAAGTATGCCTTACTTAGAGAAGAATTATCCAAGTGAAGCAAGTTCTCATTAGCCACTGTGAAGTCCAAGAGGCAGTGACACAGCAGTTTTAAAGTGTGTTTAAAAAGTATTAAAAAAAAAAAAAAAAAAAAAAAGGAAAAAAAGAATAGGAAGAAGTTCTAAATCGAGTGAAAATATTCTTCAACATGAAAGATGCCCTGAGCTCCTGGTTATCAGAGAGAATTCATTCCCTATTCCTGTTAGGAATTGCTAATGAGACGTCTTTAGACAAAAGGAAAGTTATGCTAGAGGGAGAGCTGGAACAGTGGGGGTGAGGGGAGGATAAAGGCTGTATGATAGTCTAGCCTTTCCTGGCCTATTGGGATTATCTGCTGAGTTAAAGCAAGATGATAGTAACTCTTTGATCGAACAATGTCAGTAGGTGCAATCTGTAATAAACCAGCAGCAGCCTACAAAGGAGACCATAGGCCATGGGATGCCCAGACAACATATTGTTCCATGTGTTTCTCTGGGGGGTGTTTATTGGGTGAGAGAGCTGGTTGGGGAAAGCAGGTTGCAGAGTGGGCCTCATTTCATTGGTTGATAGCTTGAATAGAACACAGGTTTGATCATCTCCAGAAGAAGAGGATGCTGGTACCAGATAATCTTTAGACCAGAACATCTGATGTTTTTCCATGATGTCCTTCAGATGTTGCATAGAATTCTTCTAGTGGTGCAGTAGGCACTTTAGACTGGACTGAGATACTCTGCAGGGTTGAATTAGTAAGTTTTAATAATAACGTTAAGTAACACCTATGAGTTTCTCTCTCTCTCTCTCTCTCTCTCTCTCTCTCTCTCTCTCTCTCTCTCTCTGTCTCTCTCTGTCTCTTTCTGTGGGAGCATGAGAGTGCATGTGTGCGTTTGTGTCTGTCTGTCTGTCTGTCTACATATCCTGTTGTGTGATTTTCTGTAGAATTCTGAGTTGACACTAATATATATATATGAGAAGAAGCATAGGATTATTTATGTCAATTGCTACATAAAAAACTATTGACAAAGTTTAATACTCATTCAGGCAAAAACTGTCAGCACTGCCTACAGAAAAGCAATCAGTGACATGACTGGTAGTGGTAAGGATTAAATGCGTTGCCTCTCAAGTGTGGATCAGTTATGAAAGTACGCACTAATCAATACTGAGCATGTTCATTGTCAGATTTTAAAAGCCTAACCAGTGCAAGAAGGCAAGAAAGACACATTGCCAAAATAGGCCAGGACGGAAGAAACAAAACTTTTCCTATTTGGATGTGACATAATTTTCTACATAGACTACACTATAAAGGATATAGGAAAGTGTTCTTAAAATTAATAAGTGAATTCCACAAGATTACTTATACAGAAACAGACACAGAAAGTCAATCTCCTCTATATGTACCAACAAAGAAAATTTAAAAAATTAAAAATAATGCCATTTAAAATCAATCTAAAGAAAATAATATAATTAGAAGACAGAGGCAGGATAATTAGAGGTTCAAAGCCAGCATCCGCTACACAGCACATTAGAGACTAACCTGAGCTAAAGGAGACTGTCTTTCTCTAAAAAAATAGCTGAAGAGTTATGAGAGAATCCTATTTGTATTTTAAACAATTAAAATAAAGAGCAACTCGAGGGCTAAGCGATAACTACATGATACCGTTTGCTATTGTATTTGTTTATATGTAAAATGTTATCTAAAACAAACTAAATTTAAGATTAAAATAATGAATCAGATCAAAACAATTATGAAATCATACTCAGGAACTTTTGCCCAGCCCCCTCTCTGAATAAAAGCAGGAAAGAAACATAAAAAATAAGAATTCCAAAACAAGATGTGGAAGTCAGGAATAGTGATTTCAGTAGTTTTGCAACACCCCTCCCCAGATGGTACCAAATCTGAGATTAATAATATTACATGGCCTAAAACCTAAGCTAATACTATATTGCCTAAAAACTAAGTTATATAAATAACTCTATACCTAACCATGGAATAAAGCCACAGGAAGCTGGTCAGGGAACTATATTGAAGGCCACCCAGTGCTTTCAGACTGTTATATTTGCCCATGGCTTAACCTTCTAACAGTTCATCTCTATGTGAGAGAGTATGATGTACCTGTGTTTTCTTAGCTTGTGCTATAAAGTTTGGGATCTGAGGTAAGGAAAGTCTTGATAATGCCAAGTAGCCAGAGCATCTGAAATCCAAAGCACTAAATTAAGGCATGAATCTCTTTTATGTGAGTTCTATAATTATAGTACATGATTGCATGCTGGGAATATCTTTCATCCTCTCAAAGGACTGCCTACCTTCTCCATTAGACAAAATTGTTAGTCTTTCAAATCAGTTCACACTTTTCTACCCTTGAACCTATGATGATAGATTCCAACTCTTGAGTTATCTTGAGTTATTGATCTCTCTCTTTCTCTCCCTGTCTCTGTCTCTGTCTCTCTGTCTCTTTCTGTCTCTCTGTCTCTATCTTTCTCTGTCTCTCTGTCTTTGTCTCTGTCTCTGTCTCTGTCTCTGTCTCTGTCTCTCTCTCTCTCTCTCTCTCTCTCTCTCTCTCTCTCTCTCTCTCACACACACACNTCTCTCTCTCTCTCTCTCTCTCTCTCTCTCTCTCTCTCTCACACACACACACACACACACACACACACACACACACACACACACACACACAATCTCTGGCAAAACGCAGCCAGCAATACCCATGCCATAGTCTGGCTTACCTTAGAACCACTTTGACTTGATTGATTAGTTTATCAGAGAACTATCTCAAAGTCTCCCCACATGTGCTAAATGCAGACAAGTGGTTACATAACGAAACGTTTATGACCTTGTGTCTGATTTCAAATAGTTGTGTTCCCTTCTGATTCCTCAGCACCCTCACATTTTCTGCCATGTTTCTGTCTGTGCTCTGCTCGCCTGAGCTCCCCTGGCGCCACTCATTAAGCTGTACTTTCAACACCCATTGGCTTCTTTAGTCTGCGTCTCCAACTTCTTTAAATTCCTCCCACAAACTAATTCCAAAGTTCTGCACTCCATGGTCAGGTAGTCACAGACACAGCAGAAGTCTCAGTACCAATTTTCTGTGTTGTCTCCAGTGCTTCTGGGTCTGAGTGAGGCAGTACATCACGGCAATGAGGCTCGGTAGAAGGGGCTCCTTACTGCCCAACAACCAGGAAATAGAAGTATTTTTATATAGTATTTTCCCTTTATCAAACTCTTGGTTACCCAGAGAGATAGAGTTTTGCAGAAAGAAAAAAAAGGAAATAAATAAACAAATCGATACAGACTGGAATTATTTTCCATTTTAGTGATTAACTTTTAGACTAAATGGCTTTTGCCCTAGTTACTTCCAATGACTTCAACGAAATGTTTTGTTCACACATTTTTGTTTTGTTTTCAGATACCACTGTGAACTGATAGCTTTGAATATACAGATGTGTTTCAATCCATTGCATTTAATTCTCTTACTCACGTTCACATTATCCCTTATTTGGCTGGGAAGCCCCTCTTTAAGTGCCTCCCACCCTGGGGCTTATCTCTTACATTTCTGTCCCAGAGAAGCAGTGAGATACCTCTTCTGGAATCCTGGATTCCTGTTAGTGGAAATAGTACTTAGATGCCTCAGTGTGCAGGGTTGTTTTACAAAGATGTTTATATATTTAGAATATCCATTCTTTAAGTTTTCATATGACTTAAAATTCTTCCTGGTTTGTCATTTGGCTCTGTTGTCTATACTGATTTTATTCCATACACATTTTGTTTCCATGTCGACTTTTAAACTAATTTTACAACTTCTTTAAAACTCAATTTCCGGGTCTGGACAGATGGCGCAGCTACTAAGAATGTGTACTGTAGAGGACCAGAGGTTGGTCCTCACTCTGTATGACACATACCCACCTACAACTCACATGAGATCTGGGGGCGGGGAGGGGTCTCATGTTCTCATCTGGCCTCCAGACACTCTGCACTCACATTCCTACATACAGAGGCTAACCAAGTTAAAAATCACTTTTAAAACTCACTTTCAAGATTTTGGCTGAAGTGGGTCAATGACTAAGAAGACATCCTGAGAAGCCCGTGTGACCTAGGCTGACGTGCCACCCAAACTGCCATTCATGCTTAAGGAATGACATTTTTCTTAAATGACAAAGCCATTTGGGAGTTGAGCGGGGTGTTTCTAGAGAAGGTTTTCCTTGAGCCCTAGGGGCAGAGGCACCTTTTCTTCTCCCAGGTGCTATTTACCTGAAGGTGACACTGAGGAAATGTCATTGTCATGTTAAAACCACGAAAGGACTGAGTGGCATGCTGAGGCCAGGCAAACAAGCTAGATAACCTGGTGCTTTGACAAGACAGTGAAAGTGCCCACAGCACCAACTTGGGAAGAAACTGTGTCCAGTTCTTAGAGGTGTGAGATGGAAACACTCCCCCCCCCCCAAAACATTGCTGTTCCTTGCTGAAAATATATCAATTGACACATTAACTCCTCACAGGAGAGGTTGCAAATAACATGCAGATGAGCAGAGGGACCAGCTGAACTCATAATTAGGCCTAAATAATTGTTATTAATGAGGCTAAAATTAAATGGAAATAATTTCCAAAGCACAAGAAGCATACTGTTTACGAAAAGAAAAGAAAAGAAAAGAGAAGAAAAGAAAAGAAAAGAAAAGAAAAGAAAAGAAAAGAAAAGAAAAGGAAACTCCGGAAGAGGAGAAATTCCAGGTGTTGTCAAGAAAACCAGGCAGACTTGACGGTTCAGAGAAAAAGTAAATCTGTACTGAGGACTTGGCCCATTGCATGGGATCAATAGGGGAAATACAGGTGAGTAGTCCCCAGCCCTGGCTGAGTATCGACAGCACATGCTTCATTAAGTGCTGCCATTTGGCCCGCTCTATACCAAATGCCTGGCTGGTCCTGGTTATCGCACTCTTTCAAGTATACATTACAGTGCATTATTTTAAAACATGGTTCACAAACTTGTAAGTGATCAAAAGACTGAAAGCATAGTAGTATTTATACCATTTTCACAGTCAAGATCAAAGATGGTGAGTGAGACTTGGGGAGATTCTTTATTTTGGGCAGCATGTATATGCGGTTCTGAAATATTTAGGCTATATTTATATTAATCCAAGTAACTTTGACATTTTGTTTAATTGAATGCATCTGGTTGACAAGGACAGCAGTGGGTGATGCTGGGACATTGCTCTCATTGCCCTTCTTGGGAACACGGGAAGATTTAGCAGGCTATAGAAGATGTCCATCCCACTTCAACTCCAAAGAGTCCATTCCCTTTCAATTACCCAAGCCATTCTCTGCCTTGCTACTGCTGCTGGAGGACCCTGCAGCAGGCTGCCGCCTCTCTGTTGCTCAACACGAGCCACATGGCCTTGGGAGGGAAGCATCCCTACTTTCTCAAGCTACCTTAAGCCTTTCAGGTTTAGTGACCATGTCTTCCGAAGAACAATGCCTCAAATCCATCCATTTGCCTCACATGAAGCACAAGTGTTGACCTTTTTCTTTAGCTTTGAGTTTGTTACAAGATGTAGCAGATTTTGCTATATGATCTGAGTGGTTATGAACAACCACCATTGGTGGTTACTCGTGAGACAAGGAACGTGTTAGTTTGCAGCCTACGAAGGGCTGAGTGTAGCTGGCATCTGATTTGTCTGGGATGGTCTTGGTTGGCTTGATTTCATCCCTCTCTTTGACCCCTCACCTCCCAGAGGGGTGATTTGGACTTTCTCATGACGTGACATCGTGTTGAACAAGGAAGAGAACAAGCACACAAGAGCTCTTAGGGCTTAGGCTTAGATCTAGGATAATGTCACTCTGAGGACAAGCCACAAGGTCAGCCTGGATTCATACTTTGAAAACACAAGTCTCTCCTCTTGGTGGGAAAGTCTGCAAAGTGTCATTGGAAAAGTGCGTGGATGCAGTTACAAATTATTGGATTAATTTGGGGCTGGAGATATGACTCTTCCAGAAGCCCCTAGATCAGTTCCCAGTACCTACATTGGGTAACTCACAACTACTTGTAACTTTGGGTCTGGGGTATCTGGCATCCACTCCTGGTGTTTATGGGCGCCTTGCACACATGTGACAGACACCACTTACTAGACATCCACACATATACAAATAAAGAAAAATAATTATATTGTATTATTGATTATGTGTGCATGCACGTGTGCATGTGCATTTGTGCATGCACCTGCATGTGTGCCTCCGTGTGTGTGTGTGTGTGTGTGTGTGTGTGTAAATCTGTGTGGATATACATGCAACAGAATGAGTGGAGAGGTCCTAGAACAACTTACAGGAGGGAGTTCTCTCCTTCTACTTATAGGTCCTTGTGATTAATATCAGGTTATGGGTCCTTTATTACCTGAGCCATCGTGACAGCCCATGGATGCACTTCTTCAACACAAACCTTGTTTCTTTCTGACATTTGGACAATGGTCACCATATTTGTGCTAAACACACAGAGCAACCAGTATGGGTTACAGTTTCACAGTTTCAGGGGATTTGTTTCATATTATAATTCAGTTTCAGAAAAATATCCATTTTCTTTGCTAGGAGGTATTCTTATCCTTGTAGAGAGCTGCCCCTCATACACACACACACACACACACACACACACACACACACACAGGTTCACATGTTGTTCCCAAGGGCAGTTTAGTTTACTACAGAATTCATTTCTAGAACATGGAACTTAAGTCTGCTGTACCTACATTCAGCTACCTGCCGTAACATACTACAGATTTTGAAGTACTGATTTTCTTTAGCTTCAGCTACTTTACATGGTAGTAATAAATTTCGTTCAGCAGCAGAAAAGTTAGCCTATTGACCTTTTAAATAAATATTTATAAGTTCCATTTTCAGGAAAAGTTCTTCTCAATGTCTATTGGTTTGTATTATCTACAGCTCAATGTATTCTGCAGGTAGTTGAACATTAACATTTCCAGCAAATAATCCCCAGGTTTAACTATACATTTCTAGTGGGGCTGTGAGATCATTCATGTAAATGAAGAGCCCTGACTCTGTGGCAGCCCTTTCTTATTTCAGTGAAAGGGGAAACTTTCATTAGGGCAGGGTTTTCATCTCGCAAAGCTTATTGCATTACGACTGTTGCATTGCTGGAGAGTAGATGAGCATCTATTTCTGTACATTAAGAACCGCATTCCATGGATGCTCGCTGCCTCCTGGAAACTAACGATGCCATTAATAGGTTGCTGCAGTGTGCGGCTCACTGTGGAAGGCGAGGGTGAGGCAGCAATCTTTAATTTGCTGGGGAACCGAACACCTTTATGCGGCTATTATTTCTGGGAGCAACCTTTACCTTCCTGACTGATCTATTTTCACAATACGATGAATGCTACAAGTTTATATGACCAGAGGCTAGAAATCACACGTTTCTTGAAATATCTTTGGCAGACTGACTGTAAATGTAATTCTTATTGCACTGAACTTGAAGGCTTTTTAATAATTTCAAAAAATTTACTGCATTTATATTGATTAAGTATCATTAATATGCTTATAGCAAAAATTTTACTAATTTGAACACATCACGCAGGAATCTGTGATTATTTGGTCATATCCTAGGTTGAAGCTCACATTTAGTGATAGCTAAATGATAGGTAAGTATGCATCCAAATGGTTTGAACCCAATTTCAAGGATAACAAACATATCCTAAGCAAAATTACCTGCTTTTAAATGCTTAGCTATGTCTAACTAAAAGCACAGCCCTCTGGTGAAGCTAGTATATTTGAATATGCAATTTATGAAGCATTCTTGCCCTCTTAATGAGGAAAGTTTTGATATGCCTGAAAAATTTAAACTGCCAAGAAAATACATATGTAATTTTGACCCATGCTGAATAATAGTTTACACATGAGGATTAAGTTGGAGAAGAAGAGGAAGGAGGAGAGGAGGAAGAAGAAGAAGAAGAAAAGGGGGAAGAGGAGGAAGAAGACGAAAGAAGAAGAAATTTACAGTTACATTTAAGTGAATTTGTTTTGTTTAAAATAGCATAAGGTCAATGAGAAAATTGATGTTGGTTTTTGGCTACTAAGCCATTAGTATGAGGATTAGGAGAAGTAGCAGTAGAATATGGTATTATGTCCTTTATACTTTTACAAGTGGAGACTTTGTAGAGCTTACTGAAGTACGGTCCTATGACACTTTGCTTTGAGGACAAGTAGTATTCTGCATTAGAATTGGCTCATTTCAGGCAGGTCTATATGTACCACAGCCTGAAGTTGATCTGACACTGTTCTTGAGTGGGGGCTGCTACAGATGCGCCTTACATAGTTAACATGCTCCATTGCCCATCTCCTGGGCAAGCCCATCTTTAGCCACTAAGTTCCACACGTGTGAGTTGAACGAAACTAGGGCTGTCTTTGAACTTTGCAAGTCTCGCGTTTTTCATGTAGAAAGGAGAGGTTTAGACCTGGTCACTGCTTCCAAAATGTCATACTTCTAGGGAACATCTGCACAATTTTTGTTATGGCCATCACCTATCAGTACCCTTACTTTACATTCTCTACCATTCCATGGACTATGGCCTAAAAAGGAAAATTACAATTTTTCTGTTGAACAACAAACTAGCATCATGTGTCATAAAGGAAACCATTAAAAAAATCATAAAATGACACAGTGCTGATCAGCCTGGTGTCTGCTGCATATCATCCAATTTAGGTCTTCTCCATATCCATTAAAGAGGCAGTGGGCAAGGGTTTCAGGGTCAGAAATATCAGCACATCAGGGAGATTTTCTCCTTGACACACAAAAGGATTAAAGCATACTGAGATAAAATGAAAATGTTCAAGTCATTTACTATCCACAGTCATATATAGTCGTGTGTCTCTGAAGCATGCAAGCCTTCTTCACCAGTAGCTGGAGAGTTGCACTTTGAGAAACACTAACAGGGTGGGCCCCTGAACGAGGAGAGCCCGTCACTTATCCGATTTAGAGCTCTGAAAGATGGTGGGTCCCAAGGCAATCAACACTTCCCTTTCACAGCTGGTAGGTACCAGAGTTCCCTCTCTACTTCAACCCTGCCTGCTGTTTGGAAAGCTCAGGTTCTATTAGCTGAGCCTCGATGGGAACAGAGAGCAGCTGTTCACCATCTTCCCAGAAGTTCTGCTCTCCTGTGGAAGATTGTTAGTGAGCTACTGTTTGGTCTTTACTTTTCCGTGCCAAAGTATATTAGGTCTTTTACTCATCCCTTTCCATCTCTTCTTCCAATGTCTGGGGATCTCTGATTTGCGGCAGGCTGTATGTGTCCCTTTCTAGCTTTGTGAACACTTTCTATGTTGACATTGGGATGAAAAAGCTTTCTTTTAGAGGTCTGATGTCCTATATCTTTTATTCTGAAATACATTCCCCAAGAGATTCCCCAAAGTAAATGGTAAGTGCTTCTGTGGGACCACGATTTGATGTGCTATCTCCTGTTTTCATTCCCCTTCTTTAGGTTTTGGGATTAAGGTACCAAGCAGGATATCTGAGACTGGATGCAGCTTATAGTTTAGAGCTCTTCTGAGTGGTTTTGCCTGGGAGCTTGTAGAAACTGCAGATGGTCCAGCTCCACTAAGATCCACTGAGTCAGACTATTTTGGAGAGGGGCCCCAGAATCCATGTTTTAGAAATCTCCATAGGATGATGATTTAGCTGGGTTCTATTTAATGTCTTAAGCAGTTTTACATATGGCTCTGACTTTTAAGAAGAGAGGTTTTCACATAACAATACAACTTCCCAGCTTCTCTTCACATTCCTGCCATCTGGAAATGATTTCCAGACTCCTCCCCACTCCTGAAATTGAGCCTGTCAAGGTCCTATGATAGCATCTGCTTGGAAGTCCAGGGTCAACTGCCATTTTCACCAGGTATGCATTATTATTTCTCCTACTGTGGACATCAGTCATGTATGTAGATCACTACCAGGAGAGAAACAGAAGTTAGACCCAGAGGATCATGTGACTCTGTGAGAGTGGAGAAGAAGAGTTTTGAGTGGAAGTGATGTGGCCTGCTTTAATCTCCTACATTGTTTTCTTAGCGATGAGGTCACCTGAAAACTCACTCTGCTGACTCTGGGTTCTGTCTATTTGTTGTCTCTGCAACTCCAGAATCCCTCTTTGACTCTATATAGCATCTTTCTGATCTCTGACTCTAGCTCACACTCTCCTACCTCGTTAACACTTTGGTCCGAGCTTCTCTCAGCTTACCTTTACTTTTTGCTATTCAATTGCTACATGGCATTAATGTCAAAATGACCCTTCCGTGGATCATCAAGCATGGTATATTGCTTTTAGTTTAGCGTGTTTATTTATTCTGTTGCATGGATTTGGAAGATGGGATAGACCAGTACCATTTGGAGCATGATTTTCCTGGATTGTTGTAGAATTAAGTGAAAACTATATAGTCGCTTCAGTGACAGCATTTGACACATAGTACATACATCACATCAATGGTGTTTATGAATCAGAGTTTATTGTGTTTTTATTTGACAATAATATTAATTATGAGCCTAGCATCTACATCAGCACACAGTTGTTCTTACTAGATGTCACTGAACAAAGATGAGGGGAGAAAATCAGGCATTTCAATATTTACATCACAGCTTATGGGAAAAAAATGTCCTGGGACCATGGCAGAGGGGCTTCTGAAAGACTTCAGACAGGTTGCACGTAGGAGGGAGTTGTTTAGCTGCAGAGACAAGGCTGAACAAAGCTGTGCTCTAAGCAGAGCAATGGATGGAGGGCTGTCCTACATAGAATACTCAGAAATATAAAAGAACGTGGTGTGCTCTGTGACTGTTCCTCAGTTCCTGGTAAATTCCATATTCCTGGAAGAGACAGGATGTGGAAAGACTAAGAAACATGAGGCTGGAAAGGTAGATGAGTGTGAAGCATGGCCTTGCTCAAACTAGTCAAGTTTAGACATAATTTAGGGTTGGAATTGTACTCTATTAAAGGTCACTCTGACACCCAAGTCATGAGAAGGAAGCTTCAATTATTTTATACCTCACTGATGGCATGAGAGGGTGATGTAGGATAGGAGAATTTTATAGAAATTCCTACCCAAGATGGTGGACCAGAGTTTTGCTACAAGTGGAGGAACTTTTTTCCTTCTGCATTCCTCCGACTTCAAGCTTTCTGTGTCAAACTTTCAGCCAAGTCAATACAAAATTTGTGATTGAAACTAAAAATTGCCATAGCAGCAGGAGTTACTGTTGCCTTGGCAACACACACACAAAGGTCCAATGGAGGATTCTGGGAAGCAGGAGAGGCTGTAGGTAAATTACTATTTGGTCTACTTTGGTCTGTGAGTTAACACCACAGAAAAGCATTACTTGGCATTTCCTGACTTGGAAGTGCTTTAATTTGCTCCTTTTGGCAAAGTATCCCCATGGGTTTTGCTCTGGGTTGTCTCTTTGTGAGGCAGATGTGTGAGTCAACGGGCTTTGACAGGGCATCTAGGCAAAAATAAATAAAATAAAATAAAATAAAATAAAATAAAACAAAACCTTAAGCCTAACACGTCTACTCTCTGAGAGATACTCTTTTCTTTTGGTTAATATGTTATTTGACAGAAAACTCTATCAAGATGTAACTAAATAGCTGCAAGACTGGAGAAGTAAGACATCTTAAACAAACAGCAGACAACACAAGTAACAAAAAAACTAAGGATGCAGTTAAGTCCAAAGAACAAGTCTGGATCCCATCCCTAAGCTGCCTCTCATGCAGCCTTTGTGCAAATCAGGTCTTTTTTTTTTTTTTTT
>NC_034602.1:37744485-37752592 GCF_900095145.1 Mus pahari | reverse complement strand
ACTCACTTTGTAGACCAGGCTGGCCTCGAACTCAGAAATCCGCCTGCCTCTGCCTCCCAAGTGCTGGGATTAAAGGCGTGCGCCACCACGCCCGGCTTGCAAATCAGGTCTTTTTAACCGAACATTTGTTAGCTACGGTACTCTCGTTATCACTAGAATCTCAGTTTCATCTTAGAGATGCGTATAGCGATATGTATCCTCCACTGGGACAACTGAGAGACAAGTCATATGGAACAATTGTGTGAAAACTCTAAAGTGCTATATAAAATATGTAAATCCTTTAAGGTATAGGTATTTTGATTGGAGAAAGAGAAATTACAATTACTATAGCAATGGCAATTTGGGCTGTGACAGAGGGACAAGGGCTCTAGGAGAACTCAGCATAATGCTTCACGGAACCCAGAGCCACTTTCTCTTTCTCGTGGTCGCTTTAAACAATTTGCCACCCACCTTACGGAAGCTGCTGCTTTCTATATGTGCTTTGCAAAAAATCATTCCCTCCACTTAGACTTTTCTGTTTCCATCCAGCCCTGTGAATTACACGTTGTCTTCTTTCAAGATCCACCTGGATGGGTGAGATGCTTCACCACAGATATAACAGCAGCTGTGTGGTATTTGTCCTGTTGCAGGGCAGTTATCTGCTATTAGGGTTGCCCTTTTAACTTTGATGGTGGCACTCTTGGGGAGTAGGGTGTCTTCTGATGTTCCCTCCATCAAGCTTTGTATTTTATTAGTAGGATGGTTAGCTTTTGTCAACTTGACACAAACTAGAGTCATCTGGGAAGATGGAACCTCAACTGATAAAATATAGCTATATGATTGGCTTGTAGGTATGCTTATGGGACTTTTTCCATGTTTATGATTGAAGAGGAAGAGCCCAGCCTACTGTTGGCAGTGCCACCACCGGACAGACGGTCCAAAGTTGTATAAGAAAGCAAAGTGAGCAAACCATGGGCAAGCCAGGAGTAAGCAAGGGCATTCTTCCATAGCTTCTGCTTCCGTTCCTATCTCAGACTCCTACCTTGAGTTGTTACCCTGACTTCTTTCCATGGTTGACTGTAAGTTGTAAGATGAAATAAACAAACCCTTTACTTTCCAAGTTGTTTTGATGGTGGTGTTTATTTACAACCAGAGGAAGACAGCCATGACAATTAGGACTCCATTTTGAGCCCATTGTGATTGTATTTGGTGACAGAGAACCTTTGAAGAGATAATTAAGTTTCTGTGAGATTAGAAGGACAGGACCTTGTGGTAATTAGATGGAAGAGGAGAACCAAAAGAATGCAGGCTCAGAGAAAAGGATGTATTGCCCTACATGAAGTAGATGAGGTGATCACCTACCACCCAATTCATCACCAGATCTAGCCTTCCTGGCGCCTTGCTCTTGGACTTATATCCAGAATGGTAAGAAAATAAAATTTCTGTTACTCAAGCTATTTGTTCTGTAGAATTTTATTATGGCACCCTAAGAAATCAAATTATAGATGGCAAGTGTCTTCAGGACAGTCTATATTTTGCTAGTTTTTGAACCATCAGGGACTGAAAAATAATACGCGCTAAGTAAGCCAATCTAAATGAACGAATGCGGCAACCTGGGCTCAGATGGCCACTACACAGGACCAGTTGTTAAAACTAGCTA
This sequence comes from Mus pahari, assembly GCF_900095145.1. Taxonomy (NCBI): domain Eukaryota; kingdom Metazoa; phylum Chordata; class Mammalia; order Rodentia; family Muridae; genus Mus; species Mus pahari. Next base: position 37,750,953 of record NC_034602.1, on the reverse strand, counting down.
TGTACTTGGCATTGAGCATGACCATAGAGACTTGTAGATAGAATGAACTTGAGTTTTAGTCATAAAGAAAATCAGAGTAGGTAGACAGAGCATCAGGTTCAACCAAGAGCTATGGGCACAGGCAGAGGCTAACTTTAGATGTCAAGGAAATTCGATCTGACAGGAGCCTGCTTGGTAACAGTTGCTTAAATTCTCCAAAGCCCCATCAGCTATTAGGGCAACGCAAGCTTTACACTTGGTACTCTATATGGCCTTAAACTATATACTCAGCCTATTGCAGTAAACAGACAAATAGTGGCTATTTGTCTAATGTTTATTTCTCAAAGGAAATGAGTGTATGTTCTTCACTTTTGTCTCCATCCAGCACCTAGAACAAGACTTGTAGATACTCAATGCATACTTACCTAATGAGTGAAATGGACTAACCAAGATGGTTATCAACTGCTGTGACACTTGCTTGATTAGGATTCCTTAGTAACTAATAGCCACTCAGAACAGGGCTCTCTTATAGGTTACTGTATTAGGTCTTAAAGGGCTGCAGTAATTACCAGAAATGTAGGGACTTAAAATGCCGATATGTGGTGGAACAACAATATGAACTAACCAGTACCCCCTGAGCTTGTGTCTCTAGCTGCATATGTAGCAGAAGATGGCCTAATCGGCCATCATTGGGAAGAGAGGCCCCTTGGTCTTGCAAACTTTATATGACCCAGCACAGGGGAATGCCAGGGCCAAGAAGTGGGAGTGGGTGGATAGGGGAGCAGGGGCGGGGGGGAGGGTATAGGGAACTTTCGGGATAGCATTTGAAATGTAAATAAAGAAAATATCTAATAAAAAATTGACAATAAAAAATGCAGATATGTATTCCCTTAAGCCCTCCTTTTTTTTTTCCTCAGTATTTAGTAGTTTTGGGCATTCCTTGATATGGTGGTTTGAAGAAAAATGTACCCCCACCGCTGCCATGGGCTCATGTGCTTAATTGCTTGGTCCTCACTTTATAGAACTGTTTGGTAAGGATTAGGAGATGTGGCATTGTTAAAGGAGGTATGTTAGTGGAGGTGGACTTTGAGGTTTTAAAATCCCATGTTATTCTAGAAGTTTTCTCTCTGTCTGCTTTGTGCTTGTGGATCAGATGTAAGCTCCCAACTACTGCTCCTGGGTCATTTTGCCTGCTGCCATCCTCCTCACCAGGATGGTCATGGACTCTGAAACTGTAAGCAAGTTCCCATTTAAATGCTCTCTTTTCTAAGTTGCTGGGGTTTTCTTATGGCAATAGAAAAGTAAGATGCTTGGCTCATGACGACCACATTTTGACATGCCCCCTGCTGTCTGTGCTTTCTTCCATCTGACTTCTATCTTTTCTTATTAGGTTATAGATTTGTCTTTAGACAGAGCAAATCAAATTAGAATGATCTAATCTCAAGACTCTTTGTACTCTTTTTCAAATAAAGGCACAGTCTCAGATTCTCTGGCAACATCTTTTGGGGGAACCACTGTTCATTTCACACACAGATATCAGGACAAAAAAAAAATTTCTTCCCTGGGATTAGGCCACAGAAATCATTGGTGGAACTTGGATATGAGATGAAACCTTAGGCTATTAAATTGTTCGTGGTCACAGAGAGTAGAAGGAGCAAATTCAAGGTCCAGAGCACAGCTTGAGTTGATGCTAAATCCTTAGCCACTGATGAAAGTTCCTCACATTGAGGGAAGAATCCAAGACATGAGGACTAGTAAAGACTTAGAAAGAGAATAAAGCAGCCTTTAAAACTTGCTTAAAAGTACAGAGACTGATAGTATCCAGCCTTTTAAGACAATGAAAAGAAGCACACACTGTAGTAGTGGTAAGGATGGATTTGGGAACCCACCCATTGAAATTTTTAACAAGAAATTTGCATATACGTTGATTCAAATATTCCTCGAGGAAGGCAAAGATCTGGTTGGAAATATCTTCATACTCTTGGAAAAACTGGACATAACTGATATTTCTAACAATAGTTGGTGGTTTGAATTCATGAGAGTTGTCATCTAGGCAATGGATGGAAAACCAGACTTGCACAAGAAGCATAAAACAATGGTGATACAATGTACAGTTTAAACTAAACTGATAATCAGATATTGTATTTAAAAAGTCAGATTTAAGAATGTATTCAATATTGTCCAATTTTAGTTAAGATGTTTATACTTTGTAAAAATACAAAGAGACATATCCTCATGAAGAGCAATTACAGAAACTGTTAATTCTGATCTTTGTTCTTTTGTCATAAGAACATATTTATAGTATAAAACATCTTTAAATATGAAAAAAACATAGTATGGGGCTCAATTTTTCCTAGACTTTATGCATTAGCTGCTTTATTGTATATTTAGCTAAGCCTGTTGAGCTCCCATGTAATTTGCATGGTAATTATAAATAATAGCATTCACTTTTACACTAGAATGAAGTGAGAGCCTAAGTAAATTCTTTAAGCATTTGCAAAGGGCAGGTTCCAGGCTGGCTAGAGTTCTCACACTCATTTTGCTCTCCTTGATTCTGTTGAATGCTGAATCCCTTTGCATTGTCCCCATGCTGGGTCATTAATATCTGGAAATCTAACTGCTTCTCACCTTCGGTCTCTTTCAAATGATCTGGAGTTACATTAGGTGGAAGGGGTGTGTGAGCACTTTAAATGGTGTGCAGCTGTGCAGGCTCACAATCCAGTGTGCCTGAGGACACATGGTAAAAAATGTAGCTCTGAGGAGGAAAATTTCCTTCAAGTACCTGATTGTCTTGGAGACTATTTGAGGGAGAGTTATGGACTCCTACCTGAGAGACTTAACTTTTTAAAAAAAGACTCTCTCTCTCTCTCTCTCTCTCTCTCTCTCTCTCTCTCTCTCTCTCTCTNTGTGTGTGTGTGTGTGTGTGTGTGTGTNTGTGTGTGTGTGTGTGTGTGTGTGCACATGTATTAAGGTACCCATATAGCTCAGAAGGGACATCGGATCCCTTGGGGTTACAGGCATGGATGTGGGTGCTGGGATCTGGACTGGCATTCTCAGAGTGTTTTCAAGCACTTAGGTATTTCTCTAACCCCAGCCATGGATGGAATTCTTTTCTTTTTTCAATGCCTTAGTGATATATTTTTAAGATGTTAGAGTAATTTATTTTACACAATTCAGGGTAGGCGCTCAAGCAGAAACCATGAGGCAGGAACTAAAGCAGAGACTATGGGCTAAGACCGTGGCGTTAGAATAATTTATTTTACACAATTCAAATAGAAAATAATCTTATTACTACAATGTTGCAAATAGTGACAGAATTCTTGTTTATACTTTTTCATTTATTCATTCATTCATTCATTCATTCATTCATTCATTCTACAGTCTTATCACAACCCCTCCCTCCTCTCTGCACCTCTCCTCCCAGTCCCACCTTTCCACCCCCTCTCCCCCATTCTCTCCTCCCCTTCTCCTCAGAGAAGAGGAGGCCTTCCAAGGGTTCCAATCCACCCTGGTACATCAAGTCAGAGCGGGGATAAGCATATTCTCTCCTGCTGAGGCCAGATAAAGCAGCCCAGCCAGGAGAAAGTAATCCACAGGCAGGCAACCGGGTCAGAAACAGCCCTTGATTTCACTTGTTGGGGGATCCACATGAGGACCAAGCTTCACATCTGCTACATATGTGTAGGGGGCCTAGGTCCAGACCATACATACTCTTTGGTGGGTGGTTCAGTCTCTGTGAGCCTTAGTCAGCCCAGGTCAGTTTACCCACAGCCAATGATAGGCAGAGCTCGAGGAGGGGGTCTTATGGAAGAGTGAGGGGAAGGATTGAGAGAAGTAGAGGGGTCAGGGATGCCGCAAGAAAACGAATGAAGTTGTAAACTCATTTTAGAGAAGCCTAAATAGGCTCAGGGCCAAGATATGCTTGAATCAAGGGAGAGAGGAGGGTGACTCTCCCAAGGCCCCTTAATGATACAGCTGGAAGTAATTATACGTCTTTGGATTTTCAACACTGTATCATATTGTCCCTAGACACCGCTCTGTCCCCATTTACCCTCTCATAAAGTGATGGTTACCTCTGCTTCAGCCCAAACTATGCACAGAAAATGGACAAGAATAATGAATGTAGGAGTCTGGTTAACTCACCTTCTGAGACCTGAGTTAGCGTGTGATTCCACCCTAGAGAAGTTAGATGTTAGACTAACAAATGTTTATTTTACACAATTCAAATAGAAACTAATCTTATGTGACCTGTGCAGACCATGGACTCCCACAGTGCTAAGTGTTCTCACACAGGGTCAGGGATAATTCTGGAGGGCCTGTCTTATATTTTGCTAAAGAAAGAAGACTTTCTCGCCATCAAGTACACACCCAGGTGCTGTGAAGAAGCAAAGATTTTCTAAGCCTAGCCCTTTGTGGTAGTCAGCTGTGTTCTGTTGCTGTGAGTAAACACGGAACAAAGGCAACTCAAAAAAAGGGATCACTTATTTGGCTCCTGGATTCAGAAGGTTCAGTTCATGATGGCCATGATGAGACATAACATCATGGCAGCGGGGACATATTTCCTCATATCAGCTAGGAAGCCGAGAGAGCTGAGGAAGTGGCAGGGAACCAAATAAACATTTCCAATGACTTACTTCACCCAAATATGCCTCACCTCCCACTTTCACCATCTCCAAATAATGCCATTATATCATTCATCCATCCAGGCAGCAACCAGTTGATAGTTTGTCACTCAGTGATGGACTTTGATTACTAGACACAACTAGAGTCACCTGGGTAGAGAGAACCTGAGTAGAGGGACTGCTTCTAGATGTCCTATAAGCAAGTCTGTGGGGGCGTTTTCTTGATCACTGAGGAGTGATGACCCAGCTCATTGAGGTTGGTGCCACCCCTCGTTAAGTGGTCCTAGGATGTATAGGAAAACAAACTGAAGAACGCACAAGAAGACACCATTAACAGCCTTACCCCATGGTCTTTGCTGTAGTTCCTGCCTCATGGTCTGCTTGAGCTCCTGCCCTGACTTCCCTTGATGATGAGGTACAACGCCACATAAACCCTTGCCTCCCCAGGTTGCTTTTGGTTACATTGTTTTATCACAGAAACAGTAACAAAAGTAGGACACAGCTTCAATAAGCATGTCTTCTACACGCATCAACCTGTAGTTACCAGATCAAACGATGAGATCGAACCTCCATTTTCCGGATCACTTCGTCAACTTCTGAAAATTTCCACACTTCCGCTTTCCTGATCACTCTGTTACCTTGTGAAAATTTTCCATCTTGCCCGATTTGCACTTCAAAGTTTACCTCTTGGCATGTACAGTGATTAGATCAGAGCTCTCAGGATCCAATCACTTCTCCAAAGCCCAACCCAGACTTCCAACATATGAATTCATGGTGAGCATTACATATCCAAACTCCCTTCCACACTGAGAATCTAATGATTTATTAGAGATATAAAGGCAGTCCATTCTATTTACAGGCAGAATGTATTAAGCTTTTTTGAGAGAGTAAAATAAAACTCAGTGGAAGAAAAGAAGAAAGAATGGTTCATTTTATTATTTTTGAATATGTGTGTGTGTGCGTGTGTGTGTGTAATGCTAGTGATTTTTGCAGAAAGTTTTCATTCACAATATCCTACAGACTGATCAAAAATTAGGATATATGTGTATATATATGTATATATATATATATATGTATTATATATGGTATTCAAATAACTTCTGGTATTTAAATCTGTAAGTTAGGAATATATAAACCTAAACTTGATACTCACAAGGTTCTGAATATTCGTAAAAATGGTTCCCTCTATTAATGGTGTGTGTGTGTGTGTGTGTGTGTGTGTGTGTGTGTGTGTCAAATGGAATACTAAATTACATGATGTGTACAGGTGGCGTCCAACAAAGAATTGTTCATTAACAATTTTCCACAGTGATTGTTCAAAAGATTAGGGTACTTATAATTACAGATATGTATGGATATGATATGGGTATGGATATGGGTATAGCTATAGATATAGATAACTACTTGTATTTGTACCCATAAGTTAGAACTGTTTAAATCTAAACTTGATACTCACAAAGTTGTACATATTTATAAGGGCTGAGAAAAGTGGAAATTACAGAAGTAATTTTGTATGTGACCCAATTTCTCTGGGGATCTGGTGAATTTTCTATCAAGTAAAATATGAAGGCTCTGGAACCACAAAAATGTAGAGTTTCCCAAACTTAGAAGTCATGCAGGATAGCTCATTCATTCCACAGATGGTTATACTTCTGATCACCTTTCCTATTGCATTGTCATTAGACAGTTTGGTTCTATTTTGAGTATTTATCATGTTATTGACTGACCTCAAAGATGTAAAGTTCTACTAAAAACAATGAATTTATGAAGTTCTTGGGCAAATGGATGTATCTGGAGGATATCATCCTTAGTGAGGTAACCCAATCACAAAAGAAGTCACTAGATATGCACTCACTGATAAGCAGAT
>NC_034602.1:37738494-37743955 GCF_900095145.1 Mus pahari | reverse complement strand
ACCTATGGTATTTTTAATCAGTTAAGGCAGCTTCTTTTTCTCCCATGCTATTTCACCTAGTTCTCCAGCCTAGCCCTGCACTCCAGGGTCCAAGGCTGAATGCAAGTACTGCTTCTCAGAGAAGAATTTTGTGAAAATCCTCTCTACTCCAGTTACATTAATGATTTAGTTAGTTAGTTAGTTGTGTGTGTGTGTGTGTATGTGTGTGTGTGTGTGTGTGTGTTTGTGTGTGTGTGTGATTTTTTGTGGGTGGTATCAGTTATCACTATTTACAAATATCTGGCCTATTTGTCTTTGTATATACAGCCTTGCTTTTGTGGGCAAGAACAAAGTCCTGACAAGCGACACTTACATAATTCATACTAAATGCTGGGAACTATTTTTAGGGCTCATCCTTCTGTAGATATTCCCACTTGTTCTTTACAGGAGCCTATGAGGAAAGAATTCTTTGAATCCCATGTTAAAGACAAAGAGAGTGAGGCACATAGAGAGAGGCACATAGAGAAAGTGAATTGCCCAAGACCCCAAGTTCTTTAGCGATGCTGCTTTCTCTTTGTGTGGATACAAGTCTCACTATTCCGTTCTCTTGTCTAACCTTCATTCTAAAAATACTGCTTATGTCTTTTTGACTAGGGAATAAACAAAAGAATGTCTAGAGTGCTGGAAATGTTGCCTCTCCTTGTCTTCTCAGATACCGGCAAAATCTCTGTAATAAATTGCCAGAATTTCACAGATGAATCATGAGGAGGTAAAGCCATATGTTCTTTTGTTTACCAAAATCACCTTTTCTTTAATTCATCCTAATTCATTGACTGAACTTTTCTAGCCATGGCACTAAAATCTTCCCGATGACCAAAACCAACAATAACCATCTTTGTTTTAGCCTGAGTGGTGGTAGGAAGTTGCACTTTGTTCTTGGGAAGAAGACATAAAGCTTCACTTGCTATGGTCCATAAAGTATCCAGAATAATTCTATGCATAGTCATTAAAGAACTCTATAAAAGGCACTGAATATTGAGACTACTCAAGCAATCTGATTGCTTAATTAAATCTCTAGAAATGCTCAACATGCAGCAACTGAAAGTGTGTCACCCATGGGAAGAGAAGCGTGCCTTCTTTTTCTTTCTCCCTTTTCAGTTTTAGTTTATAATACCAATAATGACCTTAGCCCTGGCTTTCTCCTGGAGATTAATGACTAGCTAGGCTTTCTGGTCCTCCACTGCCCCTTCAGTGGACTACTAACTCCTCCCAACTTGCCATTCATCTTCGGCAAAACACGCCTCGTCTTACCTTGGCTTGCTAAGGAATTCCAGTGTTTGTCAAAGCTGGTGGGGATTGGTTTGCGAAGCGTGATTTGTGGATTCTTGGAAACCCTGTGGCAATATTGACATGGCTGAAAAGGATATCCTGACTAACCTCTGAGGTAGCCTTTGATACACTCAGTGTGTACACAAAGAGCTTGCTTCTCTTTTTTTCTGAATTTCTGTGTGATTTCTTAAAAAGTATTTTACAATAACGTTTTCTGATGTTAAGGCTTTGTTCTCTTGTCTTTCAGGATGTGATGTTTTTAAATGAGACAAGATCTCACTCTGTCACCTATACTGGTCTGGAATTCACAGTGTAGCTGAGGTGAACCTTGGACTCACAGCAATCCTCCTGCCTCATCTTCTAGTGCACAATGTACTAGGATTAGACAGTGTTAGTACCCAGTGTTAGTATGTTATCTTCTGAAGCTAATGTATGTACATGAAACAATTTAGAATCACCACACCACAAAACCCTTTTTGAAGTCAGATGTGATAATATTCCCTCTTAGAAAATAATTCTGAATACAATCCTGTGCTGGCAAGTTTTGTCTGACTGTTACAGACCCTGCTAGTACTTTTGGAATCGTCTGCAAACGGTTCCTATTCTATTTCTGCTTCCTTTGTTTTATAATTGCCAAAAGATAGAAAAACCCTTAGTGCGTGATCAGTTTCCCCCAGCTCCACAGCATGAACATGTAAATCTACAGCTCCCACTTTCCATCTGTGCACTGTTGTGTCCCTTTGTGCAAACCTGTATCACTGGTCCGATTGTCACTACTGCAACACGATATTTGCACCTAACACTTGAGTAGTGCTTTATAACAAGGAAGAGTGTGGAGCTAGGGGGTTGGCTCAGTTGGTAGACTGAGTTTGATACCTAAGATTTGTATAAACATATCTGAGGACAGACACTCAAGGGTACCTGTAATCCTAGGGTTGGTGAGGCAGAAACTGAAGGAGGACTCTCAGGACTCCCGGGACTCCCTGACCAACTAGTGTAGTCAAATTGGTGAGCTTTGGGTTTCGTGAGAAACCCTGTCTGAAGACATAAGGTAAACATTAATAGAGAAAACCACCTGATGGAGGCCTCTTTGCTTCCATATCTCATTTGCACACTTATACCTACATGCATGTGACTAACACACCAACATTTCCTGTCCCTGTCCCTGTCCCTGTCCCTTTCCCTGTTCCTCTCTCTCTCTCTCTCTCTCTCTCTCTCTCTCTCTCTCTCTCTCTCAGATGCTTCCAAGGGTTTATGATTAATCATGTTCTACAGAAGAAGAAAATAGAATGACTTTCCCCAGATCATATATTTGGTAAAGAAAGGGAATGTTCTGAATTTTTAAACTCTAAATGCTTCTTTCTTGGATTTTTTTCAATTTCCCATCTTCCAAAGAGAACTTATTGTTTGCCCTTTTATCCCTTGCGTTTCTCTCCTCCTGTGTCAAAACAAGTGAAGGGTCTTACACAATAGCAGCTACTCTTCACCATGAGCTGTGGGCACTTTCTTGTGTATCATTTCCTGTTATCTTCACAATGTAATGAAGCAAGAGCTGCTGTCCCATCCCGGAAGAGGATGCTGCCACTCAAGCAGGTCAAGTATGGTACTGGTGTGCAGGCTTCCACAGAGCTCATGTCAGTGTTTGTGCCCTGGCTACCATATCTGGCTTGTCAATTCTCTGTAGATGCTTTATGATTTGGCAGTGTTTTTTTTCTTGTTGCATAATATCAGCAATAGCAGCAGATTAGTGAGCTGACAATAAAATCTTTGACAACTCAGAACAAATCACTTTCCGTGTGGTCATTGACCACAAATAGATAAAAATACTCCCAGTTGGATGGTCACTCAAATAGATCCATCTTTAGAAATGGCATGGAATAAACTTGAATAGTCAATTCAAATACGACTTAACCTAACAAGTATTTTCATATATTTAATTTTTATCAACTGTGACATTGAGTGACACCATATAATGGAATGGTGGTCAGTTGGGTAGATTTCTGTAAAATTTGAATTCTGGGCTAAAATCATAGAGGACATATCTTAATAAATTCACTGTGGGATGAGATAATTCATTTATTTAATCCAGTTCTGTCCTTGGGAGTAAGACAAATCCAAGAAGGCTAGGCAACTTGCTCTAAACTTTGAGTGGTAGTTGGTTTCTTTCTTCTGCCAGAGAATTATTTGGTTTTTTTTTTCTTTTTTTTTTTTTGGTTTTTCGAGACAGGGTTTCTCTGTATAGCTCTGGCTGTCCTGGAACTCACTTGGTAGACCAGGCTAGCCTCGAACTCAGAAATCCGCCTGCCTCTGCCTCCCGAGTGCTGGGATTAAAGGCCTGCGCCACCAGGCCTGGCTCTGCCAGAGAATTATTAATGGGTATATATCAACCATGCCCTGGGGACTCTCTTAGGCTTTAGGAATCACATCACACTCTACTGTGGGGCTGATATTGACCTAAGACTGCCTTCAAAGAACTCAGGGTCTAACAGACAATGGGATCTTTGTTACAACATCACCCCATAATTAACTGCTCTGGTACTCACTTGGAAGCAATGCCCTTGCCTGAGCTCACCCTGAGTTCGGGCTGATCCTGATGAAACATCATACACTTGATGTAACATAGAGAACACCAGGCACGCAATTCCTAGCCAAGGCTTTCTATTGGTTTCCTGCTAAATCAGGGTAGGACAAAATACAGTACACTTCAAAGTGCCCATCACATAATTCCAGGCTAACCTTGGGCATGGATGGGCACACCTGCCATGATCCTAAAGTTTTCTTTTTCCTTTCAGTTTGACTCCAGTGCAGACATCTGCAGAAGTGACAAAGACCCCTGGAAGTCTTCATAGGCCTTTCTTCCTTCCTCTTCTCTGTGCCTTTCTGTGTACAACTTATTCTGTGACTGAGCCACTGGGGCATCGTGTTCTTCATCTGATCTGAAGGATATCCATACATCCTCTTAAGGTCAAACTCAGGCAAAGTATAGAAGTGATTCCAAGCGTGCACCATAGAAAAAGAAAGACATCTTGAGAAACAAGATATTTCTGTTCATATTCAAGTTCTTCATCTGTATGATCTTCTTATACAGCCTCAGGAGAAGACATACACAAACACAAAACCAAACAGAACCCCAGCACCTTGGAACTCCTGGGTTCATGGTAATTTGTTTTATGCTCAGAGTTTCCTCCCATGTCTCCATACTCTGGAGAACTTGGTTTGCCATCAATATTTAAAATGAAAATAAAGTAGTTCTTAAAAAGGAAGATCACTTAAAACATAGCGCTACTTGAATGTCAAGAAGCCATTATGTTTAATAGCATTTTTTAAACTATTAAAGTTGAGTGGTTACTTTTTATTTTGCATTTACTCACTCATGGGAGACATTTATTTAGTCTTGTATGCTACAAATAGTGATTCTGTTAGTACAGAAGATTCTCTTCTTGAATAATGGTCTCATTTCTATAATATATCTTAGAGTAAGATATTCATATATTACGGAGGAATGAAAATGCACAAACTGTTAAGAGGACGGAAATACTGAGAAACTTGTGCCCATAAAGCTACAGATTTACAAAATCAAGACGTGTGAGAACCCTTTTGACTTGGCAAGTATGTTTTAGTTTAACCACCTTTGGCGGAATTGGGAACATTAACAACAAAGAAAAAGATGTTTAAATTATCCTGCTGATAAGCCTCTGATACCATTCCCTTCTGTGACATAATTTAGAAATACAAGACCTGAAAAATCTGGAACATAAACCTTTATATTAGAGAGAAAGAGATAGAGAGTGGGGGAAGAGAGAGAGAGGGAGAGAAAGAGAGAGACAGAGAGACAGAAAGACAGAGAGACAGAGAGAGAAAGAGAGATTCTCACACATGAGGACATTGTGTTTACATAATTTTCACTTTTGCCTCATCTCCCAAACCCTTTGTTCTTCCCATGCCCTCTCAGCACTGAACCATGGCTTCTTGAACAATTGTTGCTGCATGGATATCATTTCTTCTCTCTCTCTCTCTCTCTCTCTCTCTCTCTCTCTCTCTCTCTCTCTCTCTCTCTCTTTCACTGTGAAAATTTCTTAATTTTATTTGTGTGATAATTTTTTCAATTTTTTATTAGATATTTTCTTTATTTACATTTCAAATGTTATCCCGA
>NC_034602.1:37708582-37738483 GCF_900095145.1 Mus pahari | reverse complement strand
TTCTTCTTGGTAGATTTTACCTTTGATGAGTATGAAGTGCCCCTCCTTGACTTTTTTTTGCCTCTCCACATGTTTTGGGGTGTCAGGTGGGGAGAGCAAGGTTAGTACGTACAAAAATAATTGCAGATGCTTGGCTGTGACAGGTAAGAGCAGCAGATGGGGCCACACCTAGCTCCACCCCCTGGAAGAGAGTGAGCCTGTTCAGCAGACTCCTGCAGGTACCTAAAAGGCTGCTCTGCCTCTCTGGAGCCCTGCAGCAAAGCACAGGGTCCGGACAGAACAGGAGAAATGGCATGGAGATAGAGAGGACCTCAGCTCTCCACACGGACACTGTATCACCACCAAGGGTGAAGAAGCAAGCTGGAACGTCTCCATCCTCCACACCAGAAACCAGGCACCATAGTTGGGAAATCAAGACTCTCATGTCTTTTTCGACAACTTTGGGTTGGAAGCCAATTTATATATATATATATATATATATATATATATATATATATATTAGAATGGCTACTCCAGCTTGTTTCTTCGGACCATTTGCTTGGAAAATTGTTTTCCAGCCTTTCACTTTGAGGTAGTTTCTAACTTTTTCCCTGAGGTGGGTTCCTTCCTTTCTTCCTTCCTTCCTTCCTTCCTTCCTTCCTTCCTTCCTTCCTTCCTTCCCTTCTTTCTTTCTTTCTTTCTTTCTTTCTTTCTTTCTTTCTTTCTTTCTTTCTTTCTTTCTTTCTTTCTTTCTTTCTTTCTTTCTTTCTTTCCTTCTTTCCGAGTCTCCTATCAGACGCACAAAGTTAATTCTGTGAGTTCTAAATCAAACAACACAATAAATTTCAGACTCAGATAGTACCATATTCTGAGTCTGCATTCTTCCGAGTACAAATCAGAAATATAGAATGCACCGTGAACAGCCAAGGGCACAGATGTGTGACATTGACATACACAAAGCCTTGAGTATCTGCAGTTCTGGGGTCCCATAGTGACCTTGTTGAGAGTGACTTCTAATGAAAAGAGCCACTGTTGATTGAATGCTTAGTGAATGGCAGGCATTATGTCCTGCACTCAATAATTTCATCTAGAGACAAGTGACCGGCTAGGACTTACCAGTGCTCCTAATCTTCAGCTCTGCTTCTTTGGTGTTGAGAAATTTATCAATGAAACAGAGGAGGCTTCTGAGTTCTATTACTGACACCATGGAATGAGACATACTTTTCTGGGGACTTCAATTTTAGGACATTTAGTCATCCCTGGCCCTACTCATTAGATGAGAAGAGCAGTTCCTTCCCTAGAGTTGTGACAACCTAAAATGTTTCCAGATATGGCTAAGGGTCCCCTGTGAGTCACGGAGAAGCACTGAGGTGAATGAAGATGACTTCCAGTTGTGCCTGAAGCTGTCTTCTCAGGCTTAGACTCTGCAGAGAAAAAGATGGCTGGTACAGAACTGCCTGGGAAAAACATCCAAAGATTCATTGTTCCTGGATCCATTCAAGGAGAGGGCCTGGTGTTGAAGCTATCTCTGTGATGCCACCCCAGAAGCCATTTCAGATCACATCCTAGCATTGGAGGTGGAGTATTATCTACACAAGATAAATAAGAACTGGAGGAGAGAGAGTATTCGACCCCCTACCCCTAGAAAAACCAGGATGAGTACATCTGAAGGTGATGGAGAGACCACTGATGACAGAAAGCCAGTGTCTGTGGTAGAAAAATTAATCATGGTTATATCCCCAACAACTCTCCGAGGCATACAGAGAGTAACTAAACAGCCCAAGGTCACAGGGCTAACGGGTAGTCTGTTATGCAGTTATTTTATTACCTGATTCAAAGTAACGGGTAATGAATAGCATAGAATAAAGCATCGGCTTCATGTGCAATTCCAGGGCTGCGAGAGTTAACAGACACCCAAGCCCAACATCTAAATGTATTTGCTGGGCCTTCCTGCTGCTCTGTGCCTTGTCTGTCACTGATTCTAGAGGACAGGGTGAGAGACGTGCTTTCGGGAGTCTGATATAAAATTCAAATTAAAATATTTCTCTCTCCAGTTATAGTAACAGAAATGGCCGAATGATGTGTTTACATCGATGTCACTGCGGCATTAACACTTTCGTCTGGCTCATTAGGAGTTAACTAGGCTTTTTTTTTTTTCCTAACTTAGGAAAGCTGTGGTAATGTCTGCAACTGTTTCTGTTGGGAAATGTGCTCTGAATACTAAACCACTGGCTCACCAAGACTTTGGGAATTCAGTGTGCTTCTAAGAGAGGAGGGGGGGTGTCGAAATAGGAAACACTCTACTTTTAGGCGATTTATTTCTTCCAGGAGATTTGAAGTATTCGTTCAAAGTTTCAACCTGCTGGTTGAATTTCCAATAATAACAAAATTTATACAAGTTCCTGTGCTATGGACCCAGGAAGACCTGAAGTTAGGCTTTATGTAGTGATGAGAACTTGTGCAATCAGCTGCAGTCATGAGCCATCAATATTCCTGTTTTAATTGGAGGCCTTTGCTAATAATACCCAGACAGGGTGCATGTCATTGTATCTCAAGAGATTTCCACTCAATATTGAGCTCAGAGTTGATTTACTTACACTGGATAGAAAGGAGACACGAATGTCTTTGTCTGTGAGATACATGCATTGGTTTTAGTTTACGTGTGTGTGTGTGTGTGTGTGTGTGTGTGTGTGTGTGTGTGCACGCTCCTGTGTGTTTTGGGGGACATAAAATGTGGTGCATGTATGGAGGTTGGAGAACAACTTCTGGAACTTGGTTCTCTCTTTCCACCATATGGTTGTCAGGCTTGACATCGTTTACCTATTTAGCCACCTTGCTAGTTCACAGGACATTAAAAGCCATGAAAGGAGGGAGAGAAGAAAAATTGTCTCTCTGGGGATTGATAGAATCTTAGCTTTGCCTTTGGAAGCTGATCTATGTTGCAGAGATGCTATTCCTACCTCCCACAAGCATCTTCAACAATTTAACACATTTCCTTAGAAACAGCTGCCATTTTGAATGGTTACTGTTTACTTCTCAACCTCAGGGTGACTCTTGCGAAGCATGATGGTAATGAGTGTGGGATATCTCATTACTTGAGGACATGAGAGAGAAAACCTACAAGAAAAAAGGACAGGAACGTCCTCATGCTTTCTCTTTTACTTCTTAAGAACCTGTACCTGTGCAAAAGCATTTCTCTGAAACCTGTTCAAGAACCGCAGAAGGCAGCTGCACAGAATCTTGGGAGAAATAGCTTTAGCTTCCTATAATTTCTGCAGTGTTTAAGGACTGCACTGAAGGAATGTGAAATCAAGATGATTGACATTGCTAAGCTTTGCTTTTTTTTCCCCCCCTTAATGCTGCACACATGGTCTTTTTAAAAAGAGCACTCCACACGCAAAACATAATTGCTCCCTGCTTCTGCAAAGGTTTGCCTTCAATAGAGTTGCATTTTCCTGATAGAACTGATTAAAATAAATTAAATGAACCACTCACTTATTCTTCCAGTTTGCAAACTTTGAAATTTTTAACAGGGCTTTTATACAGGCTTACACAGTGCAGCTCCACTTACTATGGTGGAGTGCATTATAAGTACACAGTTGAAAACCTAGATAACAATGTTTTCAGTAAAGTGGGGTGGGGGTGCGATGATTCAATGTCTAGCACACAGGCTATCAAACCTCAGCTGCTTGACCATCAAGCCAGGTACCTTTTGATGCCTTTCCAAGCCTGCTGGCTCTTGCCAACACTGTCGAGTCCTTCTCTAAGATGCTAGCTGCCTTTGGAGAAATGTTATTTTCTTTCCAAGGCTTTACATAACTATCCCATAAATGTTGATGGCAGAGGAACAAAATTCTTGGGTGGGACTCCCATCCCTATGTTTTCTGTAATCGTTATCTTGACTCCTTAAACACAGCAATATGTATATCGATAGGTATATGTGTGCCTAGATGCATGCATACCTACGTTCTGTACCTTACATTGTTACATCATACTACTAGTTATATAGAATTCTGTTAGTATTATAACTATATTACCTTTGTGGATTGCCTTCATATTGTATTATTAATTATGTTCTATCTGTATGTATTGCTAAGATGAGCTTGTTCCAACACTTTTTATGAGGCAGTCTCAACAGATCTTGCTTGTGGCTTATACCACTTACGAACACATATATTATTTTAGTGGTAATCCATGTCACACCACATAAAATATATCGGAGTTTATAAAAATGTTGCAGAATAATACCTGCTTGGTTTAATGTAACTTATTGAGTTGTTGACAGTTACATTTTCTCTCTTAGAAATATCCAGGCATTGATCAAATGAATGACTGCAAAGTGACTATAAACCAAAGTGAGGAAAGAGAAGAGGAAGAAGAGAAAATGCCAAATAAGACAAAGTGGCAGGAAAACAGCAGGAAAAAAAATCCACTCATTTTCAGTTTTCTTTCTAAATCAGACCATATCTCACCGTATGTTATCACTTGGTATGATGGGTCTTAAATATGTGGTTGGCTTAAGGATTTTTTTTTCTCCCTTTCTGAAAAATTTGGGGGAGTTAAAGGCAGCGGAGGCAGTGAGGTTGTTAAACATTCTGATCAGGTTTCCTCCAGGGTCTTGCTGCTGGGAGAATGTCTTATGGGTAAATTTCCACTCTCTCAGCAGGGTGTGTTTTGCATGAACTGAGTCCCAGGAGAAAATGTTATTCCACACAACAAAGCCCTGGCAGTGACTCATATTAAACTGACCAGGAGGAGGGAGGAAGACACCGACCTGGAGGAGGGAGCACCCGACACAATTTACTTTCTAAAAACTGACTACAGCTCTCTGGGAAATGAAAATCCTCCCAGCTCTCTGTGTTTCCCCTGCCATGATTTTCGTATATATATAAAAAAGTATTTTCCATGTGTCATAAAGATTTTCAGGGATGAAATGAAGATTCTTAGACAAGGGAAGGAAAACTAAGAGTCTTTCCCAGAGAAAATAACAAAACAAGTCTTTGTCACCTACCCCTGCTAGTTATAACAAACGTAATTGACAGACTGGCTAATTTCATAAAGCCATTATTGTCTCTCTACCAGAAACCAGACCCTAAAATGCACTGATTTGAAAAAGATTGCTTACTTGGGTCTGAATGTTTCAAACACCACAGAACCTAAAAATGGATTCCTCTTGAATGTACTAAGCCAACTTGAACGGCAAATGCCTTTCCTTTGCCAAAAGGCTAGCAATTTACAGACCATGGCTGCCCTGATGTTTCCTATTGTTTCAAAGCTCCTTGATAAAATGATATAGGTCTGCAATGCGATCCTTTTAATTATCTTTTTTATTATTCCAACATGTACCAGGGTCCTAAACTTCCCCAGGATTTATTGATAAGGGCGTCTTCCACGTGTACTACTCCATTTCATTGCTGTTTTTATAATGGTTTCTAACTAATAAAATGTTATCTTATTCATTTTGTTTATATGTAATAAATCAGATGCCTTCCCCTTCTTTTCGAGGCAGATCTAGCTGGGAGAGACTGTCTCAATGTGTTAAACCCATGACGTCTTTTGCATACAAATAGAAATTAGTACAAGAGCATTTCATTAAGGAAAGTATTGCTGCTTCTGCCTGACCTAGGGAAAATTAATATTCTAAATACAAAATCACGTGACTTGGGTCTGTATCTCTGCACCAACTGAAGCTGTAAAAAGATGCCTGGAAAAAAAGGCTGGGTTTCTCCTTTATTCCAATACCAGTATTATTTCCTTGGTGAAGGAGACAGAACGGATGGAAAAATGGTTGGCTTGATTTTGCAGGCAGCTAGCTGTTAACCCCAGATGTTATATTTATTCACCAAATATTCATTAAACCCTCAGGACAGATACGGGGTGGGGTTGTGCAAGAGGTATGCCCCCACCTAAGAATTTGTATTTTTTTCAAAGGAAAAATAGAAAACAAACATGACTATGTCAACAAATACCCACTTTTGAATTTTGAAGAGAATTTAGAGTAGACAGCATTTATTCACTCTCTTTCTTCTCTCTCTCTCTCTCTCTCTCTCTCTCTCTCTCTCTCTCTNTNTNTGTGTGTGTGTGTGTGTGTGTGTGTGTGTGTCTTTTGAAGATTGGCAGGGGGAAGGGGAAAAGAGATTAATGAAATATATTTGATTTGAAAGCAAAGCATAGACAATTTGAAGGCAGGGATCCAGCAAGAGGGGAGGAGGGGACCAGAGGTGAGTTGGGGGGATAATAAAGTGTAATGATCTAAATGTGTGAAAATGTTAAAGTGAAATCCATTAGCTTATACGTTAAAAAAAGTTTTAAAAATAGCCTCCCCAAATCTATCCTTCAGCTACTCTGTCTGGTCTTGGGGACAAGGGCAGCTTGGAGAGGAGCCTCCTACAGCAGTTTCCAGGGCTCATGTAATAGAGATGCTGGCCAGTGCTGGGTGGGGAGCCACAGCTCCATCCGCATCCAGCAGAGGGAGGGGGGATGCTTAGAGCTGGTGGAAGATGCCACTTTTCTTCAGGAGTGTCGCAAAGCTTTGGAGCCAAGGGCAACATGACCGAAACCATGGAGTTGAGCAGAATCACATCAGAAGGAAAGGATGGTGAGTTTTAGGTGCAAGGACAGGAGGTATACAGTGGCTGGGAATGAGGCAGGAAAAGTAGGTTGAAGGCACATGGTGTTGGATACTGGGTTGGATACTAGATGCTTTGCCATGGTAATTTTTGTACTTTGGTTGAGCATTGGTAATGTAGGGATTTTAAAATTGAGGTTATAGTGTACATAGTTAGTACTTTCTCCCTGCTGAATCCTTAATTACAGTTAATCACGGTTAACCTTGGTCCGTAGATTTTAGATGTAAACTTTTAGAAGTAAACAACCCCTAGCTTTTGCATTGCGCCCTGTCTAAGCAGCGTGATGATATCCTGCAAACTTGTGCTTTGCGGTATGGAATGTGAACCATCCCTTACTGTAAATACCACTGACCTGTTAGCCCCTTAGTTGGTCTCATGGCTACCAGACCAAGGTTGCAGTGTTGCAGGGTTTGTACAAAACTTCTCCTAGTGTACTACTAGGCTGACACTGGGTCACCACACCTACACCACCAGGTTTACCTCATTATTCCACAGAGGCACTGCATCTTCACAACATCACCAGAAAGGAGAAGCATGGTAGAAGGACACACACACACACACACACACACACAGTGCGAGAGAGGGAGAGGGAGAGGGAGAGGGAGAGTGCATGTTCATATAGCCCTTATTATAAACTACCACCATAGTCTTTCTATTGGTTATTACTGTTATTCTTTTATTGTGACTAGTCTACAACATAAATTTGATCATACACATGTAAATAGAGGTAGGAAACTATATATTTAGGGGATAGGACAAGGTGCAGTTTCAAGACTATTGAATCCCAATTTATTTTTAGATACCCATCTCCAGACAGTCTATAGCTCTAGGGGAAGTTGAGCCTCCTATTATAGGGCTGGACCCCATTAAACCTTATCCCTTCTACCTCTTAACATGCCCCTCTATCTAATTACTTGGGCTAAAGCCAGTCAGTTCATTATTTCACCTTAGTTAAAGATGGTAGATTAGAAGTGCATATATGAGTTACTCCTGTCATTTAGTAGCAAAAAGGTGAGTGGGAAGGCAAGGCGGAGTTCTGGGGAAAACAGTTTTTGCAATCTTGAAAGAGCAATTGATAAGACAGCCTGACCTCTAAAAAAGTCAAATGTGGTGGCCTAGAGTGATATAGCTAGCTGTCACATGACCATTGGAGGCCATACCCTTCTATACACAGGTGCATTCTTCTATACACGGATTTGCACTGCAGCTGTGGCCCTCACCTGCATGTGGTTCTTGGGGGAAAAATATTACAAGGCAGACAATAGTATTACCTCATACATGGCTCAGAAGTGTTCATGTCTCATAGTAGGAGCTTAATGAGTGTCTGCTAGATATTTCTATTCATCCATTTACTAACAACTTCTAATGGGAAATTATCATACTAAGCACTGAGAATATAGACTAGACAAAAGAGCAAGTTCCCTCCTCCAGTCATTTGGAGGCTGTGTCTCGTCCCTGCCTCTGACATATATTTCTTTGCAGTTGGGTACTAGTACATGCTTTTCTCATATTTACATCTGCCCCACAGTGCCAGGAACATTGACTTGTACATAGAAAGCACTCTCTGAGTGTCTGCTGTAAGGAGACACTAGCACAAACAGCAATCATATATCCAGAGCCATGGCAGGGCGACAGTGCACACTGAGAGAAAGTACGGCTCAGTGGTTATAGAACTAGTGTGGGCTTCAAGATTTTCTTTGAATTTTGGCTCTTCGGTTTAGAAATTGTGTAACCCTGATTGTGGAACCTTGAGTTTCTCTTTCTTGGACTTAATGAGATAATACCTATCACTCTAGAGATGCTGCATAGAGTTTAAAGAGATAATGAAGATAATTTATATTATATATATTGCATTGCCTCAATGTATACATACATATTATACATAATACACAATGTATTATATATTGTATAATGCTTTAGTTTGAAGAAATTAATAAGTTACAGGCACTTGTCATTGAGGCATCTCATTGACATGAAGTATTTATTTTGTATTCATTTGTATATATTAACAGAATTTCATCATCTGGACTGCCTAGCTCTTAAACACATTCCTAAGGGAACAGAAGCCAAAGAAAAGGGCAGTTATTTTCTGTATTTACTTGATGACAACAAAATGTTGGTCCAAACTTTGAGTGTGATTACCTTTGAGTGGATCATGAAAAATAATGCAAAGACATAGGGATAAACAGACAAGATTCATGGTGTGGTGTCTGACGTTAGTATCCGAAGCATCCATGTCTAACAGTGCAGAATGCTCAGAAGGAGATCAGAGGCTGTGTGGGTGCTACAAGATTTTGGCTGTGATAAGACATCTTAATCGTTTCTTTATTTTCAAAATTTTTATTGATTCTTTGTAAGTTTCACATTATGCACCCCAATCCCACTCCTCTCCCCATTCCTCCATATCCATTCTCTGACCTTGCAACCTCTCCCTCAAAGAAAACATAAAACAGACAAACAAACAAACAGACAGACAAACAATCTCACCAGGGAAGCTTCAGTGTGTCACTGTGTGTCACACAGAATACCCTTTTGCCCAGTTTTTCTTGCAAATGGTTATTGCAATGAGTCACTGATCTGTTTGAGGACCTCTGGCTTCTGCTACATCATCAGTACTGGATCTTCACTGGAACTCCTCTTGTTGCCATCTGTCATGGAGGTTCTGAAGCTTTGGTTCTGGAGGACCAGCCCCTTTACGTGCTATAGCAGTTCATTGATGGGGTACATGTTGGGCTGGACCAACTCAAAGGCCTGGATCTAGGCCTAGATATTTGCTGAGTTTGTCAGCCTGACATATCGCCAATGCTAACATCATTGGGACCAGCAATCCAGCACTGCCCAGATGAGGTGCAGGGCTAGCTCTCCCAAGTGCCGCAGCTGGTGAGAGGCAGAGCCAGCTCTCTTGTTCTCATGCCCTCTCCCTTGAGGCCAGCTTTCCCATGATGCCCAGGATCTTGAGTCTATTACTTCACTCATCAGATCCATTCCTTGTCTATCTGATCCATTCACTTCCTACTTAATACAATCGGAGTTGATTTCTATTGTTTGAAACTACCAACCCTAAGTAGACCAAAATAGGCTAGGATTTCAAATGTTGAGATTTGAGCTTTATACTGTTATAGCACTGGTAGAATTATTAAAAAGTAAACTTGGAAACAAATCAATATGAAATCTTCCCTCATATTCTTGCTAAACCATCAAAAGCCTGATACCCAGCTGTGAAACTCACATTAAGGCAAAAAAAAAAAATTAAAATAAAAATGTAAACCCTCATTTTATAGTTCTAGAGCTTGGCCAAAATCCAAACATGATGCTGCTTAGAAAATGTTTTCAATGTGTCTACTTGTCTCCTGGCAGTCTTCACTGCATATAGAACCCAGGAAAATGTTGACTGAGTCAATGCACAGAGCTAGCTCTTTCCATCTAAAATGTGTCCAGCCCTTTGCTTTAGCTTGCTCATGCGATGCGGTACTTAATGAGAGTCATTGTTTAAATCTCAGAAAGGGGCATCTTTTCCTGCCATCAGCACTTGTATGAGCTGTTGTTAATACAATGTTTTCTAATCTGGAAGGCAGTTTTAATAGAGAACGCTGTTAGAAAACACCTAGAGTCTACCAGGGCTTCTGTGCCATGACTTCTGGGGTAGAATGGAGACTTTCATGATTCAATTCACATTGCAAAACAAAAACAATGATAAGATTAAAAAAAAAAAAACAGCAATGGACAAAAAAACAAATTTGAAGGAGGGGCACTGGAAATTAGCCTCGTGACATCGAAGAACATTTATCAAGCATCTTGCTTCAGTCTACGGGTAAGGGTTCATGGACCGTTGCTGAAAATATTCAGTGAGAAGGAGTGCTGAAAGGCATTCTGTTATAGGAATGGCAGTTCTGGGTGACATTGTATATGTCAATTGTTTGTCTTTGGATTAATTCTTTCAGTTTGGGGCTTTGGTATAGTTTGGTAAAAACATTATTTTCTCAGATAAATATTTCCATTCCTCCCTGGATCTTTGGAGAATATGATTTGAAGTCCCAGATCACACTGCTCTCTGCATTCGTCATGGTTATGTGAGGACAATAAGGTACATTAAAAGGCATTGGTTGTAGAGTCCAGGCATACCTGGCCTCAAATCCCACTAGCATTTCTGAAATGTTGCAGAATAATTTTATTTGCCTGGCCTCTTATAAACATCTGGCAAATATTAACTATCATCACTCATAGTTTCAGCCCATGATTGTTTTGCCCTATTGTTCCAGACAAGGGGGCAGGGCAGAACATCGTAGGGGCAGGGCAGAACATCGTAGGGGCAGGGGCATGTGGAAGAATGGAGTTGCTTTCCCCATGGTAGCCATGAAGCAGACAGAGCGACAGAAGAAGATCTAGGATAAGTATATCTTTCTGGGACATGTTATCAGTGACAATTCTATTCCTGAGGTCCACTGTCCACAGATCCATTACCTCCTAATAATCAATTAAAATTTGATCCATCAATAGATTAATTCATTGCTCTAGGTAGAGTACTCGTGATCATTTCCTCAAATTGTCACCTATGCACACTGCTGCATTAGAGATCATATATATTCAATCCATATGTTGGGGGGCTATATCATATATGAACTGCAACATCATCATAATTATTCCATCTCTAATGAGTTGTAAAGACTCATTCATTCATTTTACAGACATTGCTTATATATTTTACATATATTAAGTGAGTAAAACAGGACAAAATTTTGTTTTCTAGTGGGTTAGATGAGCTGTTTTGCTTTGTTTTCATTTCCCTGAGATTATCTGAGGTATATGTATAGATGAGCATCTAACAGTGGATATCAAATCGGCATTCCTTCCTTCCCACCTTTCTGACCTGCAAGAGGATGTATGGCTCTGAGGTAGTCTGATGAGGGCAGAAGAATTGGGGTGGATGATAACTTCCTTAAGGACATATACTGAATCCTTTCTCAGAGGATCTTTGGGGAAGCAACCCCGGGGTTCTTTGGATGGCCTAAGCAGGCATGGGTGTACTCACGAATAGCCACAGTGCAATGGTAGCCTCCACTCAGATGGCAAGTCTAGCCCAGGTCCTCTCCAAAAAAATCCTTTGAACATGCATTTCTTTATTTTATTTACCTAATATTTTTCCTCCCCACCATTCCCTGCCTCCCCCACAGCAAGAGAATAAAACAATAAAAGTGAAAACCTTTTAGCTCTCAGAAAAAAATCTCTCCTCTTGTCTCCTCCCTCCTCTCCCTTCCTCTCTCCCTTCCTCTCTCTCTTTCCCTTTCCCTCTCCCTCTCCCTCCCCCAACTCTCTCTCTCTCTCTCTCTCTCTCTCTCTCTCTCTCTCTCTCTCTCTCTNCTCTCTCTCTCTCTCTCTCTCTCTCTCTCTCTCTCTCTCTCTCTGTGTGTGTGTGTGTGTGTGTGTGTGTGTGTGTGTGTGTTTGCAAAGGGAGAAAATATTCTAAACTCCATATTCACATATTTGATCAGGAAGGGGATTCTACTTAGAATAGAAATCAGAAACCAGGGCACGGCCTCCCACGCTCACCAGCCTTTCTTACACTTGGGACCTATACATCTTCTTCCATTTTTATTCTGTAATTTTTATGAAAGTCAAACTAACTGTTCATCTAGAAAATAAAAGCGAGTTAATGAACAAATTCAGCCCATGTTACAATAAGTAAGACCAAAATATAATAAGTTAAAAAATGTCAGGGAATTACAGTGGACAATTCCCAGAATCCAGAGACATAAATTTCCGTGGGCATGGTCCTGGTGACAAGTAGCAGATGAACAGATGTGGATTAATCTCTTTTCCCACTAAATTTAATTTGCTCCAGGTGTCTTATACTCTTGCAACAACAAAGAAAAGCTAGGGGAAGTTTTGGTTCCTTGTCTTGTTTAGGTTTTGTGGTTAGATGTGTGTGTGTGTGTATGCATGTGCATACACACATATCTATCTTTCTTTTTTCTATACTTTTTAATTTTAATTTATTTTTTACACTCCATATTCAATTTCCTGCACCCCCACCCACCTGCCTTCTGCTCTATATCCCAAACCTCTTTCCTACTCCATGTGAATGCCCCCACCCCCCAACCCACCTGACCTCTAAGCTCCCTGGGGTCTCCAGTCTCTTGATAGTTAGGTGCATCATCTCTGAATGAACACAGACACAGAAGTCCTCTACTGTATGTGTGTTGGGAGCCTCACATCAGCTGGTGTATGCTGTCTGTTTGGTAGTCCAGTGTTTTAGAATCTCAGGGGTCCAGATTAATTGAGACTGCTGATCCTCCTACAGGATTGCCCTTCTCCTCAGCTTCTTTCAGCCTTCCCTAATTCAACAACAGGGGTCAGCTGCTTCTGTCCATTGGTTGGGGCAAATAACTACATCTGACTCTTTCAGTTGCTTCTTGAGTCTTTCAGAGGGCAGTCATGAAAGATCCCTTTTTGTGAACTCTCCATAGCTTCAGTAATAGTGTCAGGCCTCGGGAAAATCCATTGAGCTGGATCCCACTTTGGGCCTGTCGCTGGACCTTCTTTTTCTCAGGCCCCTCTGCATTTCCATCCCTGTAATTCTTTCAGACAGGAACAATTATGGGTCAGAGGTGTGACTGTGGATCTCATCCCTTACTTGATGTCCTGTCTTCCTCCAGGAGGTGGGCTCTATAAGCTCCCTCTCCCTACTGCTGGGCTTTCATCTAAGGTCCCCCCCTTTGAGTCCTGGGAGTCTCTCACCTCCCAGGTTTCTGGTACATTCTGGGGGATCCCCCCAACCTCCTATTTCCTGAGGTTATCTGTTTACATTCTTTCTGCTGGCCCTCAGGGCTTCAGTCCTTTCCCTCACCCAACACCAGATCAGGTTCCCCTCTCCCCCCTCCCCACCCTATACAATTTCCCTCCCAGGCCCTCACTCCCTCCCCACTTATGATTGCTTTCTTCTCCCTCCCAAGTGGGACTGAGGTGTCCTTGCTCAGACACTTCAGCTTGTTGACCTTTTTGAGTTCTGTGGACTGTATCTTGGATATTCTGTACGTGGTTTTTCTTTTTTTCTTTTTTTGTTTTTTGTTTTTATTTTTTGGTTTTGTTTTGTTTTGTTTCTTGGCTAATATACCATAAATGTCCTTTTGGGTCTGAGTTACCTCACTCAAGATGATATTTTCCATCTATTTTCCTGCAAAACTCAGGATGTCCTCATTCTTAATAGCTGAGTAGTATTCTGATGTGTTAATGAACCACATTTTCTGCATCCATTCTTGTGTCATGAGACACCTAGGTTGTTTCCAGTTTCTGGCTATCACAAATAAGGCCGCTATGAACATAGTGGAACATGTGCCCCTGTGGCATGGTGGGGCATCTTTTGGGTATATTCCCAAGAGTGGTATGGCTGGGTCTTCAGGTAAATCTATTTCCAATTTTCTCAGGAACCTCCAGACTGATTTCCAGAGTGGTTGTAGCAGATTGCAATCCCACCAGCAAAGGAGGAGAATTCCTCTTTCTTCATATCCTCTCCAACATGTGTTGTCACCTGGGGTTTGGATCTTAGCCATTCTGATAGGTGTAAGGTAGAATCTCAGGGTCATTTTGCTTTGTATTTCTCTGATCACTAAGGAATTTGAACATTTCTTTAGTTGCTTCTCAGCCATTTGAGATTCCTCAGTTGTGAGTTCTCAGTTTTGTTCTATACCCCATTTTTTGATTGGGTTGATTGGTTTTTTTGGTGATTAACTTCTTGAGTTCTTTATATATTTTGGATATTAGCCCTCTGTCAGATGGGGGTTAGTGAAGATTTTGTCCCAGTCTGTAGGCCACCGATCTGTCCTATTGACTATGTCCTTTGCCTTACAGAAGCTTTCCAGTTTCATGAGGTCCCATTTATCAATTCTTGATCTTAGAGCATGAGCCATTGGAGTTCTGTTTAGGAAATCTCCCCCTGTGCCAATGAGTTCAAGGCTCTTTCCCACTTTCTTTCTCTTCTATTAGATTCAGTGTATCTGGTTTTATGTTGACGTCCTTAATCCAGTTGGACTTGGGCTTTGTACAAGGTGAAAAATATGGGTCTATTTTCATTCTTCTACATACAGAGAGCCAATTAGACCAGCACCATTTATTGAAGATGCTGTCTTTGATCCATTGTATATTTTTGGTGTCTTTGTCAAAGATCAAGTGACCATATGTGTGAGGTTTTATTTCTGGGTCTTCAATTCTGTTCCATTGATTACTATGTCTGTCCCTGTACCAGTACCATGCAGTTTTTATCACTATTGCTCTTGAAGTCAGGGATGGTGATTCCCCCAGCTGTTCTCTTATTGTTAAAAGTTGTTTTCGCTATTCTGGGTTTTTTGCCTTTCCAGGTGAACTTGAGAATTACTCTCTCCATGTCTTTGAAGATTGTGTTGGGATTTTGACGGGGATTGTGTTGATCTATAGATTGCCTTTGGTAGAATGACCATTTTCACTATGTTAATTCTGCCCATCCATGAACATGGGAGATCTCTCCATTTTCTGAGATCTTCTTCAATTTTTTTTTTCTTGAGAGACTTGAAGTTATTGTCATACAGGTCTTTCACTTGTTTGGTTAGAATTAACCCAAGATATTTTATATTATTTGTGACTATTGTGAAGGGAATTGTTTCCCTTATTTCTTACTCAGCCTGATTATCCTTTGCATAAAGGAAGGCTACTGGTTTATTTGAGTCAATTTTATACCTGGCCACTTTGCTGAAGTTGTTTATCAGGTGGACAAGTTCTCTTGTAGAATTTTTGGGGTCACTTATGTATACTATTATATCATCGCCAAATAATGATACCTTTATTTCTTCTTTACCAATTCGTATCCCCTTGATCTCTTTTTGTTGTCTTATTGTTCTAGCTAACACTTTTGAGTACTGTATTGAATAGATATGAGGAGAGTGGGCATCCTTGCCTTGTCCCTGATTTCAGTGGGATTGCTTCAAGTATGTCTCCATTTAATTTGATATTAACTGTTGGTTTACAGTAAATTGCTTTAGTTATGTTTATGTATGGGCTGGCATTTGTGTTCTCTTAGAGTCTGCATGACCTCTGACTAGGCTCTTCTGGCTTTCACAGTCTCTGTTGAGAAGTCTGCTGTAATTCTGATAGGTCTACCTATGTATGTTACTTGGCCTTTTTATCTTACAGCTTTTAATATTCTTTGTTTGCTCTGTGTATTTAGTGTTTTGATAATTATGTGATGAGAAGGTTTTCCTTTTCTGGTCCCATTTATTTGTTGTTCTATAGGCTTCTTGTACCTTTATGTCCATCTCTTTCTTTAGGTTGGGAAGTTTTCTTCTATGATTTTGTTGAAGACATTTTCAGGTCCTTTGATCTGGGAATCTTCGTTCTTCTCTCTTCTGATTATTCTTAGATTTGGTCTTTCATTGTGTCCTGAGCTTCCTGGATGCTTTGGGTTAGGAGTTTTTTATGTTTTGAATTTTCTTTGATAGCTGTGATAATCTCTTCTATGGTATCTTCTACACCTGAGATTCTCTCTTCTATCTCTTGTATTCTGTTGGTAATACTTACATCTGTAATTCCTAACTTCTTTCCTAGGTTTTCAAATTTCCAGCTTTGCGTTTTCTTTATTTTTTCTTTTCCACTATTGGGTCTTGGATCACTTTATTCAATTCCTTAACCTGTTTACCTGTGTTTTTCTGTATATTTTTCAGTGAATTATTGATATCCTTCTTAAAGGAGTCTATTATCTTCATGAGATAGGATTTTAGGACAGATTACTGATTATCAGGTTTGTTGATGTATTCAGGGCTTCCTGAGGTGGGAGAACTGGGTTTTGATGATGCCCAAATATTTTGGCTTCTGTTGCTTATGGTCTTGAGCTTGCCTTTGGCCATCTGGATATGTTTATTGGTCTGGGTGACTGTATGGAGTCTGCCTCTTTTGTCCCTGGATTGCTTCAGTTTCCTGGTAGGCTTGTGGCCCTGGCTGTATCAGACCACCTGTGAGACCTTCCAATTAGGGGCTCTTTACAGGGGCTGAGAAGCTACTGTTGTGTTGCACTGGCTGCAATAGATTTCCTGGGAGGCCTTCCTAGTGTTGTGTGGTTCAGTGAAACAGTTGTCCAACTGCGCTTAGTGCAGCTGATCCTCAACTACTCTGAGAACAGAGGGTCCTCAACTGCTCAACTGCTCTGAGTGCAGCGGGTCCTCTATGATGTATTGGGATATGAAGTCTTTAAGGGAGCAGACTGACTAGGAATCTTCCCCAGCAGCAAGGACCAGGCAGAAGGGTGGGAAGGGATGAAAGGAAAAGGGAGTGGTATTCGGGAGGGCGGCGGTTTTGGTGGGTGATGGGTCCGGAGTCGACCAGGTTCCCAGCAGCAGCTCTGGGACTGGAGGGGGGTCACTGAGGGGGGTTCTTACCAACTGCTCTGAGTTCAGTGGGTCCTCTAGGATGGATTGGGATGTGGAGTCTTCACAGGAGCAGACCAACTAGCAGCAAAGACCAGGCAGAAGGGGTATAAGGGTAGATACCTGTCTCTCTCTCTCTCTCTCTCTCTCTCTCTCTCTCTCTCTCCATGTATATATGTGTGTGTGTGTGTGTGTGTGTGTGTGTGTGTGTGTGTGTGTGTACACGCACAGGGACATGCCTGTGCAAGGGCATACATACCTCTCTGAGCAGGTGGAAGTCAGAGAAGGGTGTCAGCCATCCTGCTCTGTTACTTTGCACATTACTCATTGAACTTGGAACTAGGCTCTCAGCCATCAAGCCTTGGGATCCTTTTTTCTTGCCCCCCCCCCCGACAATGTCAAGCTTATAGGCATGCACTCTGTCATCTTCTCTTGTAAGTCCCTGGGATTTAAACTTAGGTCCTAATACTTGAATAGCAAGCAGACTTGCCCACAGAGATTTACCCCTATCCCTTTACATAGGTTTTTTTTTTCCCTTGTGATACTAAGAGTTGAGTCTTGGACATTGTTCATGGTAGGTAAGCTCTCTACCATTGAGCTACACACCTAACCCTCTCTTGTTACATGGGTTACATGGAAAATTGTTCATGGAAAATTCTGTTGTGTTTTATATACAGCTTACCAACAAGTAGAAGACAATTAGAAGTTGTGTTTTTGTATGGATGAATGGCTAGAAGTTTTTTTCCTCTGCCATGAGAGTATCAGTGCTCCTATTATGAGCATGAGTGGAGAACTTTCCTAGGCATACAATTGTGGAACCTACTATGAAACTTGTAAGCTGCTTCTGTTTTGCATTTCATTCTTGAGTGGAGTAAGCAAAGACATTTGTGATATAGATATCAGCTCTGTATATGAGATGCCACTAGTGGTGAGAAACAACAGTAATGATGGCAAACATTATGACATTGCAATATAACACTGTCATCATTGCCATACACAAATTCATAGCTCTACTGAAACATATGTGGACACAGACCACAGGTTGGATACTAACACCAGCATCCTTTGAATTTTTTAATGCATTTATAAAGGAGGCTGGGTACAAATTATTTTTCATTTCCTGTTGGAGAAAGTCAAGATTGGAGGAGCAAATTATTCATCCTAGGCTCACTAAATAAAGTCCAGGCAGGAGCACAACAGAAACACATATCTCCTGCACTTGGACAAGATCTTCCTCCACTGCTTCCTGGGATAGTTGCCTGTACTTGGGCAGAGCCAGGCAGACCCATAGCAGCTGACAGAACTGTTAGTGTTGGGTAGACTGCAGCCCAGTCCCAAGGAGGAGCTCCTAGACTGCTATGGTTGCCAATCCCTGGACCTGAGCCAGACACGTACTTCTTGATGTTGACCCACCCAAGTCTCTTGAGCATAAGAGAGCATAAGAGTTCGTTTGGCCTTAAATCAATGTCCGGATCAGAGAGCCCTAAGACCTGGCTCTCCTGCTCACTAATTTAAATCTGCTTAGAGTTGGGGTTTATCTTACATAAAGTCATGATGAAGACTGCTTGCCTCATGGGATTGTCTTGCTCTCTACGGGAGAAAATTAATGTGAAAAGCTTTGTAAAGACTCAAGCACTGCATCAATGTAATTTATTCATGTATTACATAGTAGCAACTGTGTGCCAAGCCCTGCTTCAAGAGCTTTATAGATCTTTGCTCAAGTAATCTTCATATTAACCCTGGGAGATATTTTATAATAATAATAATCATCTTCATTTTGCAGATGTGGAACTGTGTTACCATAATACACAGTTGTTCAGGGCAGAGCTGAGTGGTAAGACTGGACCACTGGTACACACCAGGATCTACATTCTTGAGCATGACCCCAGGCATCCTGTGAAATGTGAGTACTAGCAATGGGAATAGAAACATGATAACAGAAGGCACAAGAGGGTTGCCCCTTTTCTCACTTATAATCCTGTTAGAAAGAAGTACAAATCAAGGAATGTTAAAGATAAAAGCAGAAATCAATCAATGAGAAGAGATAGGCAGTGATGATAGGAATGTTTATGGGATGGTTCTTTGGAAAGACCCATAAAAGAAGCATATTTTTTGGAAGCTTCATGAAAGAAAGAACAATAAAAGCACACACATAACACTAGAGATGATAAAAGATATAACCCCAGATACAAAGAAAGATGAAAAAACAAGAGCATATTGTCCACAGATGTTCCTGGACCAACATCGCATGAATTAGCTTTGGTCACTTAAATTTCCTTAGGAAATTGACTTGTATTCTTCTTCTCTTCCTACAATTAACTACTCATCCTCTTCCTCCTCCTCCTTCTCCTCTTCCTCCTCCTCTTTCTTTTCATTCTCTACCTCCTCTTCCTCCTCCTCCTCCTTCCCCTTCTCTTTCTCTTTTTCCTCCTTTTTCCTTCTTTCTCTTCCCTCTACCTCTCTCTTTGGTGTAGAATGTCCAGCATAATCCATCCTGATAAAACTTCAAAGAGTTCTCATGAATGTGAAATGAATGATAATTATAATCATCACTCTATTTCAAACCTGACTTAGGAAAATGATAATGAAGAAATAAAGCAAAATTATCCAAAGAAATGAGACTCTTCTTAATAATACAAAATGAATAAGGATAAAGGAACATGGCAAAGGTTTAGAAATAAACTCTCCATCTTTCCTTGTTTCTCTCTCCTTTTATTATTATTTTAAGTGAATATGAGTTTTATTCTTTTTAGGTAGTTGACAGTCTTCCATCTGTGACCAAGTCTGAAGGTGCAGCTGTATTTGTTTGCTTTCTCAATCCTTACTCTTCATTAACCTTTGTTCCCTAGTTTATAGTAAGTGATCAATTAACATTTGTTAAATGAATTAATGAGTTAAAGGAAGTAACACTTGAATGACGTTCTTGAAAGAGATGTAAATCTAAGATTCTTTAAGTTTAATGTGAAAGATAATACAAATAAACATAGAACACAAAGAGAAAGAAATATAAACAGGATAAAATATTACTATCAAAGAACAAAAATTAAAAAGAATTCAAGTAGCCTGATACTGCTTGGAAGTGTACAAATTGTCTAGGACAGGAATGAAATCCATTCCCTGGCATTTATGAGAACTTAACATAAGGATAAACATAGCATTTAAAATTTGTATGAAAAGGAAGAATTATTCAATGGCTTATCATGAATATTGCCCATTCTAGAGAAAAATTTAGATCTATGCCTTGTTCCATTTGCAACTTATATAGTACATTAAAGATTTAAATATAAAAATAAGATGCAATAGAAGAAAATACACGAGTATTTATGGAGTATATAGTTGAGGATGGAATGTGAAATTCCCCACAGCCCAGGTGTTTGAACACTTGGTACCCTGATAGCAGTGCTGTTTTGGAAGGCTGAGAGATCTTTCAGAGGTAAAGGTTTGCTCGAGGAAGCGAGTCACTAGGCGTGGTCCCTGAGTTTTAATAGCCCAGCTCTACTTCCTGTCTACTCCTGCTTCCTGACTACAGTTCCCAGCTACTTCACATTCCTGCTGCCATGCTTTCCTGACCGGGAGGGCGTGTAGTCCTTATGCTGTAAGCCAAAAGAAATCCTTTCCCTCTCTGTATTGCATCTTCTTAGGTATTTGGTCATAGCAGTGAGCAAAGTGATACAGAAAAATTGATTCTGTATGTAGGGACATTGATGCTGCAATAAACCTAATTGTATGGTTTATAGACCTTTGGAACTGCTTTATTCAAGGAGCGTGGAGCAGTCTGGAACTTAAGGTTAGAAAATACCTAAAAGGCTTTTTAGCAGAGTTTGATGGATCATTTTGATGGGAGTTCAGAAGACCAGAATGTGGCAGGAAATATACACAATGAAGTCTGACTAATGAGGTTCCAAAGAAAAACTGGAACTCTTTCAAGACTTGGGCTATTGGTTTTATGGTATAATCTAGCAGCAACCAGTATGACTGCAGCCTGTTTGTGTTCAGAGAACTTGGTAAGGCTGATGGAAGAGTAATGGATTCATGTGCTCTGTGGAGAAAAATCTCAAGAGCGGAAGACATTCAGGCTGTGTCACAGTTACTGCTTATAGCTCTTACCTAGTTCTACAGTGAGACAGCATCGAATGCAGCCAGCAAGTATGAAAAATCATTGTTTGTTGGGAAGTGAGTGAATTGGAAGTTGTTGAATAAGTAGGTGATTAGAAAGCAGCTGCAAATTGTTAAAGAGATTAGCGCCATTAAAAAGGTTCCTGTGTTCTGCACAGGGAAAATTCAAAAGGTGCCTTGAAAGAAAGACCTCATTCTTGGTGCTATAGTCTGTAAAAATCAGAGTTTTCTCTCTCTCTCTCTCTCTCTCTCTCTCTCTCTCTCTCTCTCTCTCTCTGTGTGTGTGTGTGTGTGTATATATATCTGTGTTTATACATACATATACATGGAGATACAAATATCCATATATATGCATGAATATATACATATATATATATGGATGTGTTTATCTTATGTATATCAGATTATATATATGTCTATATCAGATTTTTATATATGATATATAATCAAATTATATATGAAATATATAATATGTAAAATATATATATAGTCTGATAAATGTACACAATAGGTAATTCTTCAGTGTCTAACAATGGCATCATCTGCTTGCTGGAGAAACTGAGAACTTAATAGTTGCTCAGACTACAAGCCCAACATCTCAGAAATTCCAATCTGATGTTGAAGTTTCAGGATGTTCCCAAGAATCACTGATCGTCAGTTCATTTTGGAAAGCCATAGGAACTAGAATATGATGTCACTGATAGCAGCAGCAGAAGTAGGAAGGGCACATTAATCAACAAGAAGTAAAGGCAAGCAGGCAAGAAATGTTGCTGTTTTTCGAGCCTTCTTTGTATCTAGACCAAATGCTGGAAGATGTGTCTACTCTCGAGAAGGAAGTCCTATCATGTAGTCCTTCCGAGAAATTCTTTTACAACTTATCCAGAGGCATGTCTCCTGATTGGTGCCAGATCCTAGCAAGTTCACAATCAAGATTAGATATCATAAATATGATGCTAGAGGCAACAAAAGAAAAAATATATTTAGTTATTTAATAAACAAAGGACCCTGAATGTCTATACATCAGAAAAATTAATAACAGTGGAAAGTTTTTGACAAAATTATTGGTTGAAAATTTATGTGCATTGCATGTCACCGAGCTTAGCTCTTGAAGGGTGAGACATTGTTTTACATCTATTAGTAATTATATAATTGACAAATCGAGGGATCTTCATAAATCAGTAGGAAAGTGTAGCAAAGGTCACTCACAAAAGAGCTTATTTAAATAATGCAAAATACAAAATCATAACTTACAGAAGTATAATGAGAAATAATGACACATCATTTTACCTTCAAGTTTGGCATCAAATAGGATGGTAGGTAGCTAGAACATCTGTGTCAACAGATGTCACCTATTACCCTATCTTTGTCATGGACAAAGCTGTCAACATTCTCGTTATGAGACAATTTGACTCTGTAGCATTCATCAAATATGGACTTTTGAGTGTCTTTTGATATGACTTCCTCCTTTATCATTTCATTTGAGAGAAAAACTACAAGTAATAGCTTACGAAAATTGGAAACATTTTAAATATCCCACTTTAAGAGATTCATTATGTGAGAGGGATGAACTGTTCTTGTATACAACCTGAGTTGTGTTCCCGGCACCCCAATCAAGCGGATTCCTACCGTGGACAGAAACAGACGTGTGTTCAGTTAAGCAGAAATGGTGTATGGTGTACTGAAATTTGAACACGTGTGCAGAGATGCCCAAAGTCTAGTTTCAGTGTTTGGAGAGAACATTATAATGGTGTCTCTTGGGTCAATAGACTCGAACATTTAAGCCTTGAAACATGTGACTAAAAGTTGAATCAACTGGTACCCCTAGGAAATTGTTGAGGCAATTGTCAGTGAGTGGTGTTGAGGATTTATAAGAATTCCTGAACAGGGAGGCATGTGAATGGGCCTACTTACTCTGAAAACGCTTGCTTTTTCTTTTCTTTTCTTTTCTTTTCTTTTCTTTTCTTTTCTTTTCTTTTCTTTTCTTTTCTTTTCTTTTCTTTTCTTTTTCTTTTTCTTTCAAGACACAGTAGCCCAAGCTGGCTTTGAACTTGTGGTCCTCATACCTCAGTGTCTGAAATGTTTCAATTACTGGTGTGTATCAACATATTCAGGTTGTTAAACGTGTTAAAGTAAGAATGAAATTATGGCCATTCATAAACAATACATGGTATAATGAAGGTGGGAATTAGTAAGCTGTCTTTCTTGCTTTATTTTCCATGCTGTACTTTTTATATGAATATACACATATAAGTGTATATGAATATAGTTTATATGAATATGTATATGTTTGCATGAATTTTATATGAATGGCCATCTTCACTTTGCCCTGTTTTCTCTCTCATAGTACATAAGTAATTCTTGAAATCCTGTAAGCAGGCTGGGGTAACTTAGTTGGGAATGTGCTTTCCTTACAAGCACAAGGACCTCTGATCAATCATCAGAGCCCAGGAAAGAATCCGACTGAACTGGCATGGATGTTTAATCCAAGAACTGTGAGGTGGAGGTGGGTGAACACCTACGGCTTACTTTCTAACCAGACTAGCCTACTTGGCATATTTGAAAACCTTATTTCAAATTAAAGATGGGTAGTGTACTGGCTAGTTTTGTGTCAACTTGACACAGCTGGAGTTATCACAGAGAAAGGAGCTTTAGTTGGGGAAATGCCCCCATGAGATCCAGCGGTGGGGCATTTCCTCAATTAGTGATCAAGGGGGAGAGGCCCCTTGTGGGTGGTGCCATCTCTGGGCTGGTAGTCTTGGATTCTATAAGAGAGCAGGCTGAGCAAGCCAGGGGAAGCAAGCAAGCCAGTAAAGAACATCCCTCCATGGCTTCTGCATTATGACCTGCTTGAGTTCCAGTCCTGACTTCCTTTGGTGATGAACAGCAACATGGAAGTAAAAGCTGAATAAACCCTTTCCTTCCCAACTTGCTTCTTGGTCATGATGTTTGTGCAGGAATAGAAACCTGACTAAGAAAGGTAGATTCTGGGAAATGGCACATATGGTCATCCCATGGCTTCCATTCAAATGTGTAAAGACATACAAAAGTACTCACATAACTCACATATGCAATTACATACACAGAAAAAAATGCCGGAGAACCCATTTTTAAACTGTAACTTCTAGAAAGATCTCTTTTTCCAATAAACTTTTGGGTGCTGTCTTAGACAGTGTTATATTGCTGTGGAGAGACATCATGACCCTGGTAATGCTTATAGAGCAGAGCATGATTGGGGCTTGCTTACATTCAGAGACTTAGTCCACACAAATAGATTCTAACTTCATTGAGGATGACGACAACTGCTTTCCCTAGAGAGCAACTTTATGGAGAGAAGCACTTTCTAATCTTTCCAGCCCAGTGTAGTGTTATGGTTTCCAAACTTTGATTGTTTTTAGCAATGGAAACCTTGGGCAATATAATAATACAGAACCCCAGTTGATATTACAGATGTGAATTGTGCAGATCTTGGTGAGTTGGGAAAGGGAGCCCAGAAAGGCTCACATTCTGCCTCTTGTTGGTGTATCCACAGAGCGACTGAGCCTACAAGCTGAACAAACTGGTATTAACTTTCCCTGAAAGCCTTGGTCAATAAAAATCTTGGTCATGTCATTTTGGACCCAGCCCATCAACAGAGCATTTACTTGCAAAGCAGTGGATTTCTATGTAATACCAAGGAGAGAAACTGGCTAGGAAAGTCATGTCCAAAAATCTGGCTCTTAGTCTTATTAGGGCTTCAAGCATGTAAATTCCAGATGTGGCTCCTTGGTAGGCCCAGAGATTTTTAGGAAGTTTAGTCTCGGACCCTTCTCTTACTCTCTCTTGATCACCCTCATATGACAGGTGTCCTGCCACGACCTGAAGAGAGGCAGTGTCACACAAGAGACCAAGGAGAATCTGAACAAACCACCACTGTGATACTCATCCTGGGGAGAACTGAAGAAGTGTGCTTTCCCTCCAGAGAGGGTACTAACAGCAGAGGGAAGAAGCAATTCCATTCAAGTTCACATTAGCGAACCAATAGGTTTATTGCGGTTACTTAGGACACTGGATGGTTCAGGGACATCTGCATCACCAAAGCCCCAGCCATCATAGGTGACAACTCATGAAGGCTGCATCTCCAGCAGCTTTTTGCCCACCAGGCAGTATCACTAACATCTCCTCCTCTCCAGTAGCCATTTTCTGCTTGCATAAGCTCTGCTGGGGACCTCTGGAGTCTGCTAGCTTTCTGAGTTACCCACATCTTGCAAATTTCACTTTTTTTCCCAGGTACTTTAGTCTCAAGGGCTTCCCTCCTCCCTCTCAGGGGGACTGTGGAAGGAAATAGGTGTGCAGCCCAAACCTCATCCTTGCTGAATTCTCTCAAAATTAGCTGCGTCTTTTGTTAACCCATCTTCCTTCTGCAGCAGTATGTATATCAAGAAGTTTTCCCAGAGTCTTTATGTCTTCATTTCTAAAATTCCTGTGTGGTAAACCTAATATTGGCAAATTTACTATGTTTTTCCTCTTACTATTCTGTTTCATTATGTGAGTGCCATTTATGAATCTTGCTTAGTTGACAAAACACATTTTTTTCTCTTTTGTAGACCTATGCACCTTCCTTCTTGTCTCTTAAATTATCTTTAACTCCTCTTCCACATCTTCCTTTTCTCCTCATTGTGGTTTCCTGTCCACTCTAAGAATAAGCACAAGTACAAAGGCTGCTAAGCCCAGGATTGATGGTCTACTCCATCAATACCAAATAAAAGGTAATTAGTGCTTCAATAAGCCGCCCAACAGGTGTTAAACATCAGATCGCCAAGTGAACAAGCACCTTTATTGTGATCAGTTCTGTTAACACAGTAAGTAAATAGTCCACTGACTGTTTCTGAAAACATAGATTATTCCATTTCAGATGTCCTGATACATAAAGAAATACTGAAGTCAGGTATTATCTCACTGACTTAGGCCTGCCTGTGGAAATATGGTTGTTATATGCAACCAACAGGAAGGTGGGAGATTCTGATAAAGTCCCATATGGGTTAAGACACACAGCAAGGAATCATTTTAATCTGAAACTTTTCCCAAACATTCACTTCACCATGCTTTCTCAGGTTGAGTCCTGAATAATACATATGTGACTTCTCCTCTGGCGCTGTGTAGCTAACTGGGTGGGATGCCTTTATTGTGGCCCAGAGCAGCCTTCTCTACTTACCTTCATTCCCAACCAGAGGGCAGGGAAAGCATGTTCTGTCTTACTGGATTTGAGATGTAGACACAGTGCAGTGTTCTCAATTCAAAACTGTTGGCTAAAGTGAGAACAACGATGCCTTGGGAAAATATAATAAATGAACAGGGAAAAAAATGACCATTAAGTGTCTGAAGAGAAACGGATTAGAAATACCTCTGTATCTATCACTCCCTCTCCTTAATACAAAGTAGGCTGAGGGGATGGAGAGATGGCTCAGTGGATAAAACCACTTGCTCTACAAGAATGAGGACCTCAGTTCAAATCCACATAACCCATGTAATAGACACAGAGCTTAGGCCTCTGTAATTGTCACACTTCTACAGGGAGGTAGAAAGTAGAGATAGGAGACTCTCCTGAAGCTTAGGGCGTACTAGTCTGTCATACATAGCAGAGAAACAACAAAAAGATCCTCTCTCAAACAAGGTGTGAGGCCAGGTTCTTCATGTGAGTGTGCTACGGTGTATGTGTCCTTATTCATAAACACAATTGTGCACACACATATAATGCATACATTACACACACACACACACACACACACACACACACACACACACACAAAGATGATTGACTTTGCTTCTCACTATCCTGACGAAGGCTATTCACCCCACTAGTAGGGATGTACCAGCTCTTGGCTGTGGAAAAAGAAGCAGTGTAGAGGATGGGGAGAGCTATGTACACTTCAGATGAAAGATCACTAATGCTCTTTCTGTAGTAATGGGCAAAGAAAATGCACAGAATCTTCATGTGGGAGGAAGTTTCCACGATCAGGGTGCTGGGAAGTGTTTCTCTTGTCTCCGACAGTCCATGTAGCAGTGAGTATGAAACGGTTACACTGTGAGCCCTTAGGCTATGCAGGTAGGTAAGATTTTTAATTATGTTTCTGGAGCCCAGCACTTGGGATCTGGGTTCCTATACAGTTCAGGTCCATCTGAGAGCTGGGCCTCCTGCATCCTCTCTTTGCAGCAGCAGTTGCTCCTTCCTAGTAGGTCTTGCTGCTTGGAGAACAGTTTGTCATTCAGAATAACTGCTGTGGCAGATAGATTCCATAATAGCATCTCTTATCTGGAGGGACACATGCCACATGCTAGGCATTTTTCTAAGCTGTTGTGTGGGCATGAATCAAATTTCTATCATCACCCTGTCACATGGCTCCTGGCCCTCATCCTCCTATTTCTCCCATAGAAAACTAACAAGGGCATAACAAGGTAAAATGGTTTATCCAAGGTTAAAGAACCTTGAAATGTCAGAGCTGAGTTCAAATCCTGCCAAGCTGACTTGCATTCCATACAGGCCTTCCTGTATTCAATCTTTTTACCTTTCCATGGAGGCCTCCTTTCTTCTTACCTTAACTCTCTGATTCCTCATGCTATAGATGATTCCTCATGCTTAGCTTCCTTGTTGCTGTGATAAAACACTGACCAAGACATTTGGGTAGGAAAGGGTTTACTTCATCGGACAATTTAAAGTGAAACCCATCAGGAAGAGAAGCCAGTGCAGGAGCTCAAGGCAGGAATCTGAAGATAGCAGTGCTTCTTAGTGGCTTGATCTCAATGAATTGTTCAGCCTGTTAAGCCCCTGCACAGGGGTGGCAACAGCCCATATTATACGTTCATCATGAAAACACCCCATAGACATGTCCATAGATCAGTCTTATAGAGGCTCCACTGAGTTTCTCTCTTCCCAGAGGACTCTAGTTGGGTCAAGTTGACAAACATTGACCAGAACATATAGGATACCTGTGAAGTATCCTATGATGTTGCTTGATGTCTCTGTCAGGACAATGGATGGTTCAGTGGTCAAAAACATATAAAAAATTTAGGGTACGTGCATCTACCACACAACATTCCTAATGCTTTAATCTGTAGCATGCACTTCATGCAAAGGGAAACAACATGGTACAGTGTATCTTAGACTTATACAATCATGAAATCTGTTATTGGTTCTCACCTCTCACATCCAAGGAAGGTAGTCCTCACAGAGCATACTGGGGAGTACCATCTCTCATCGACAGCAGTTGGACCTGCAAGAATGCTTGCTTCCTCTTTGACTGAAGGCTAAGTTTCTCTCATATTTCAAGACTAAGGGGATGTAAGCGTAGATATATTTTTCTGCTTCTTGATCATGATTCTATTTATAGTTGTGGGACTAAAAATCCCCATTCCTGAGAGAATAATGATACCTATCCATACCCTTCTTTATTACTCATTGATTTCTGTTTCTTAACTCCAGACCTTGTTCCCTGTATACACAGAAGACCCTAGCCATTGTGCAAACCCTTTTGTCCCCACTTCAGTTCCTTCAGTCACTGTGGGAAGCATCTGTGCAGATGAACCACCCAACATCCAATGGATAAATGTGAGCATCCACTTCCGTATTTGTTGGGCACTGACAGAGCCTCTCAGGAGACAGCTATATCAGGCTCCTATCAGCAAGCACATGTTTTCATCCACAATAGTGTCTGGGTTTGGTGACTATATGGGATAGATCCCCAGGAAGGGCAGTCTCTGGATGGTCATTCCTTCAGTCTCTGCTTCACACTTAGTCTCTATAACTCCTTCCAAGGGTATTTTGTTCCCCCTTCTAAGAGGAATGAAGCTGCATTTTTTTAATGGATATTTTCTTTATTTACATTTCCAATGTTATCCTCTGTCCTAGTTTCCCCTCAAAAAAACACCCTCCCCCCTTCCCCTGCTTACCAACCCACCCACTCCCTCTTCCTGGCCCTGGTATTCCCCCACACTGGGGCATAGAGCCTTCATAGGACAAAGGGCCTCTCCTACCATTGATGACCAACTAGGCCATCCTCTGCTGCATATGCAGCTGGAGCCATGAGTCCCACCATGTATGCTCTTTGGTTGGTTGATGGTTTAGTCCCTGGGAGCTCTGGGAGTACTGGCTAGTTCATATCGTTGTTCTTCCTATGGAGATGCAGACCCCTTTAGCTCCTTGGGTCCTTTCTCTAGCTCCTCCATTGGGAACCCTGTGCTCAGACCGATGGATGGCTGTGAGCATTCACCTCTGAAGATGTGAGTCACTGGCAGAGCCTCTCAGGAGAGAGCTATATCAGGATCCTGTCAGCAAGCACTTGTTGGCATCCACAACAGTGTTTGGGTTTGGTGATTGTAAATGGAATGGATCCCCAGGCAAGTCGATCTCTAAATGGTCATTTCTTCAGTCTCTACTCCACACTTTGTCTCTGTAACTCTGTCCATGGGTGCTTTGTTCCTCCCTTCTAAGATGGATAGAAGTATCCACACTATGGTCTTCCTTCTTCTTGAGTTTCATGTGGTTTGTGAATTGTATCCTGAGTATTCTGAGTTTCTGGGTTTGTGGGCTAATATCCGTTTATCAGTGAGTGCATATCATGTGTGTTCTTTTGTGATTGGGTTACCTCACTCAGGATGATATACTCCAGATCCATTCATTTGCCTACGAATTAAATAAATTCATTGTTTTTAATAGCTGAATAGTACTCCATTGTGTAAATGTACCACATTTTCTGTATCCATTCCTCTGTTGAGGGACATCTGGGTTCTTTCCAGCTTCTGGCTATTATAAATAAGGC